>NC_069114.1:36570680-36870680 GCF_025612915.1 Magallana angulata
ACAAATTGGTAATCTTCAAGTACAAATGATGTTTAAAATATATAAAACAAAACACAGTGTTCTTCCGATTTCTCGGTATTAAAGACTAAAATTCGAGTCTATTATTTTAAGTATAGTATAGATGTGCCAACATTACAGAAATGCATGTAATGTTTATTGTACCGGGTATTTTTTTTCTGATGATACTTTATTACTGGAAAGTATTGATCCTTTGATACAGTTCAACAGCAGTGTCAGTAAATGTCTTAGATTTTTTCAATTCAAAAATATATTATTCAGTAATATATAGTACTGAATAATATATTATTATTATATATTGAATAGGATTAGACAGCAGACACAACCTATTTTAGCCATTTACCTAAATGTCCTAGTTTATCAGTACAGAATTATATTAGCAGTGTGGAAAGCGGTGTACTTTTGAAACAGTCCAAGTGTCATCTAGATGTTGGGAAGTACAAAATATTAAAAATGACATTGTTTATACACTGAGATACGACACGAAAGAACCCGGATGATAATTAATTGTGAAAAAAGGTTGGGTGATCCAAAATTTCTGGATAAAATATCGGATGAAATAATTGATTTCCCTGGGCAAAATGATATATGTACATGTGGAAAAAGAAATCTTTGGCTTATTTTTTGCATAACGATTTTGAGCCTATTATTCTCTGAAAGTTGTTTATTTATTAAGAAATTATACAAATATCGCATATGTCACGGAAACGCATCTTCGCTAGCCAAGGGTTTTCGAAGATGCGGAAACGGGACATAGTGTGACCTGATATGCTAACAAATAAATTACATGTATACGTGCACGTAAAGTCATTTTGAGCTATCAGCATGCCTTTGATTGTATATCAATATGCATGCGTATTCACTCAATATTTGTTGACACAAAAAGGTATAAAAGTAGAAATTATGATAGAGTGTGATTGTTGCCATCTATGAATACTCAAATTATAAATGGTTTTTTTTTTTTTTTACGACAGCCCCTTTTTATGGTATGTCAATCGTTGCAATATTTTATATTATCTATTTATGTATTATTCTTCATTTGTACACAATCATAAATTATTTTATGATTTTTTATTTGTACTGTATAAAACTTAATTGAGTTTGTATAGTTTTTCTATTTATACTGTATACATTTAATTATCATTTGTATTACTGTAGGAGTTTTGAGCATTCTTGCATAAAGACACAGTGTCATAAAGTATTGGTAAATGCTTTATTTATTGTTTGTATCCTTCTGTTTGAAATGATAGGAAACATTATATAATTTTGTTTTAAAAGATAAATATTTCCAAGGATTTATCTTTCTTCTTATATGCTTTTCTTTTTTGGATAAGTTACTTTCTTCTGTAAATCAATGCTGACTTCTATAACATTTTCTTTTTTATTCCTTTGTGTGACCCACAAGAGGACATTCGTATTATCAATTTCAATATCTCAGTCTATTTGCTGAAACATCCAAGCTTTTAATTGTCGTTTTGCAGTCCTTCTGCATTGGGTCATCAAAAGTCTGATATGTTATTACTGCTATTGCTATTGTTATTATTATACATTTATTAATTAAACTAGGTAACATATTTGTATGGAATCCGAAACTATTTGAATTGGGTCATAACTTATATTTCGAATCCTGATGGTTGATTTTACCATTTGCCTTATTAAAAACTAAATGTTTGTGATTTTCTTCTCGTAAACTAAATAACAATCATTAATTGACAATGAGTCCATTCCTAAAAGTTGTTTAAAAATTATTAATTAGTTAAATTTTGTTTTATGCAAAGCAAGGACATAATACTGGTCCATGAACTATCTGGTGCCCTTTCCTCAGCTCTGATCCACACTTCTTTTTTGCGGTCTTAACCTTTCATCCCCAAAAATAATAACTTCACATTTAATCCAAAAAATAATAATAACACAGACCCATCATTTTTGTTGAATTATTTAATTCATCAATAACAACTTTCTACTGATTGTTTGGAAAAATCCTTACAGAACAACTATACATTATAGACATATTATCTGCTAAACAGCCTAGGCTCTACAAAAACTCAACCAGAAGCGGCTGCTAACAGGCTCCATTCACTAATACACAGATCAAACTCATGCATCGGTTCAGGTAAAGGTAAGTCATTACAGCAAAATCTATGTCATACATAAATGGCATATGCTTTATATAATGTCTTCAAACAATACGAGAACCATATCACAATACATAATATAAGCTAACTTGATAACTGCATTTGGTACATGTAATGTCATTACAAATTGGTGGTATTGTGAGAGGAGTATCTAATCAATATATAGTCACATGTATTGCAATTCAGAACAATGTCTGATGTTGAATATGCATTGCATAACGCCCGAAATTTAAATAATTTATGTTAATCACCTTTGTCACAGGGTTAACAACGTAAACATATTCATAAACATACCTTCATTTGAAATTTTGCAATTCATTTACGATAAAAGCAGAACCTTAAACGATAAGTAACCATGCTCTCAATTAGATTTTAAAGAGTTGTCTTTTTTTTTTTTTTTTACAAATAACGGAATAGGGCATAAATACAAAGTACTAGATAAACAGTGTTGGTAATTAAGTTTTAATGCACACAAGTCTTAAAGAAATCCCCAAAATTGATGCCATCTTAAGAAAAAAATATGTTAACATCGAACATAATTTACAAAATAACAATTTCACAACAAAACAAAATATAACAAACATGTCAAAAACAAACAAAACCATTTATTATGCTGTTACAATAGAATATCAATAAAATGTCATGAAAACAAAGAAAAAGTTTAAAACGTTTCATGAAAAAAGCGTGTCCTGAGATCTATGGTCACAACATAAATTGGAACTTCTCAAGTCTTAATAAACGGAACGATTTCTAATCCTGACAAAACATGAACGACGTGTACATCAAAGATGTAAGGATTTTATTCCAGCAAATATGCCGTTTTTAAAGATACATTAAGATTTCTGTTAAGTAATTCAGAGCCGATTTATTAACAAAAGAAATTTGACTCTATTTGCAATGAAAATTGGTCAAGTATTTTGATATTATACGGAATTTGAATATAAATATATGTGGACCAAGAAAAAAGAAGAAAAAACATTGGAATGTAGTGCAAACAATATCACATGTATAATCATCATAAACAAATCAAAATAAAAAAAATGATTGATTAAAAAAATAATAACAATACTTATAGTTAATGCTATGTTCAAAAAATGTTTGCAAAATGACAAAATTGTGAAAAAATCTGCACAATTAGAAGGAACAGACTTACCAAAAAACGAAAGTAAATAGATGAAAAATCTGTTTAACAACGAATGGACAGAAAGGATCATTGCTGGTATCTAAAACAAGTTAATAGTCAAACGCAGAAAGTGCACCGCGATATACGTACAATGGGCGTTAGCGTTATAGTAAAAAAATAGTTTAAACTTAACAAATACTGCTTCTAAAATTTCTTTTATATAAATGTATAGTTTTTGCCCTTTGAGTTGTGCGCTCCTACATCTACTGTTTAAGACAACATATTTACAATCTGTATTGCATACTAAAGTACATTATATACACCTGACACACTATTAATATGGATTGCTCTGCCAAAGCATAATGCATATGATATACTGTCACACACGTGCTGCCGCCATATTGCGGAATTTCCCAATATGGAGTACTATGTCACACACGATCTTGGAAGAATCTGTATTAGAAAAAGCACAGGTGGGTTAAACAAAATTGAAGAACCTCTTTGTTCTAATGGATCGCCATTTTTATTTTGCTAGATCATTCCACAAAGACGGGCACAGCCATGCAAGGAAACGCTCCAAATATAAAAAGGAGAAAGTGCAACAATCCATAAGATGTCTGCACCATATCAACTTAAAATTAAACATACTTCGATGTTGATATTTGCTGTAGATGTTTCATATTATATGAGTTGATAGATATTTGCCTCATTTACCAGTTTACAAGCCCACAGAACAGTTAAGGAATCACGCTAAAAAGGGAAGGAATCTTGTTGCCATAGATGCATGTTGAACAAGACGGTGTTTATAGAAAAATCCAGGCATCAACGTCGTAGCTTTAGAATACATTGTTAGAGAAATTCTTTACAGTACAAATTCATCCGATATAACAGCTAGTAAAGGGAACTTATTGTTAACCTTATTTCAATTTATGTTTGAATGCATTAAACATTATGACCAAGACAAAGAACAAGAGAAAACGGAATGCTCCCGTCCAAAAGAAATGGAAAGGTGGCAAACAAAACGTGAATAATGGTGCGTGGTTCGAAACTATAGAAACCAACCAATACAGCTACTCTACTTCTATGAACACATACTCCATGCATTAGGATTATATACACACAACATCTTCAAAACAAGCAATGTCTACAGAAAATAAACAAGTGATCCTATAGAACCAAACAGAGTGGATTCAGAATTTCAGTGCTTTAAGTGACCGCAACAACAGACCAACCAAATCATCAATATAACGTCATGTGACTTACATGAACCAATCAACAGTATTATTTACTGCAGAGAACACTTTTCAGTCACTTCACCAACACTTTGCGCCAGTTTTTGTGGAATGTCCTGCACTTTGTTTTTCAGTTCATCCATATTTTTTGGCACTGAAAGCAGAAGGAGATAGCTGATTTGACTTTCTATGAAAACGCACTAAAAAGAGCATTCGCTTGTGTTTCATGAAAAGGGACGTATATACGCCCCTGGAAAAACGGAAAAAATGTATTTTGATTTCAGTGAAGTGATATGATTGTTTTTGTATCCAAAAGAAATCTGTGAAAAAACGACGGTTTTTGGCAATCAATCATCAAAATTCATGTATCGAAAAAAAAGTTATGTTCGAAAAAATAAATCGCAGAAATGAAAGGAGCACACATATAATGTTTTAAACATTCTAATTGTAAGTGTAATATCAACTGTCTAACAGAAAAGTGAGTTGAAGGTCGTTAAGTTGATGTCAATGATTGATTAAAACCAGCAGTGCATTTTCCACGCTGAGTTAAGGAATACATGTATTTAAAAAATCATGAACAGTATAATTTAAACTAGTGCACAATAACACTGATTTGATCATATATTATACATACATGTTATATGGAATGACATTTAACATTTGTTTAATTATTGTGACAGCAACGCTAAACCTTACATTCTAGAAATGACATTTCATCAAGACATACCAGCAAATAACATAACGAAAAAATAAAACCTCCTTTGAATTGACATTAGCACACCTTATATTAAGACTCGTCTATCGATACTAGTAATCAAGTGTGATATAACAGTTATATAATCTTCAATGTTTTTTAATTTTCAATAATGAGCAATAACCTGGACCAAATCGTGCTACTGTAATATGATAAGAGTATATAGTATATATCTGGATTTCTAAATAATAACAGTTCAATGGAACGTTGGCAGTAAGATGGCGACTTAATTTCTTGAAACTGATTGTCAAAGAGTAAATACATAATATCATCTAACATTGCGTTTTACCTATTTCAAAAAGACAAACTCATCTTAAAACAAAATAAAAAAACAAATTCCATAAAACCGCTTCATACAGTTACACCAAACCTCATGGCCACGCCATCTACACACACCCAGCACTTTTTGTGTACAAAAAGAGCACCTGTTACGTACATGCTGTGTCTCTTTATATGCACTAGAAAAAGTTCAAACAACAACAGACGGAGGAAAATTTACTTGTAAACTCGTCGTCGTCCGAGTCTGCGTTGGCTTCGGCCGCCAGTTCGGCCGGCGTCTTCTTCTTCCTCCCCACCCTTCCTCCGTCGTCATTGTTCATCATCATGTTCTCCTCCTCGGGAACTTTCTTCTTCAATCCATACTGGAATAAAATGGAATGAAGTTTGAGGAAGAGAAAAGAAAATGAAGAATACTGGTAGATTGATGTAAAAAAGATAATAACTAAGACAAAAATTCTGCTTACGATATTTTTAGATGTAGTTTTTTTCATAGACATGGATGATTATTTTATTTACTGGCATGTATTTTTTTAAATTTCTAAAAGAAATAAAATAACGGAAAACATATTTAGATGAGTTCTGTCGATATAGATGAAAGCTCATTAAGGTGATAAATAGTATACCTAAATTATTGAAGTTAAAGAATTATTTCATTGCAAGCGTGGATTTATCGACAAGGTCGAAACAAAAATTGTTCCCAGTGACTGCATAAAGGAGTTAAATACTAAAAGCTTCCTTAGAAGAAAGTCTTTGGGACATGCTGTTTTTTTTAACGATAATAAACAAATCTACAAGTAAATCGCACCAAATGTGTTTAGTTACATGTTGTTATGCATAAGTGATGGGGAAGATGTTATTAAGATAAAGCAAAAACAATAATATATTAATATGCAAGCTTCTTACAAACGCGTTTTACTGTGAAGTTGTTTTGATTTAAGAACGTAATATATCCACAATATTCGGCAAGATCTTTACTAGCATAAACGAATTGTGGTATTGCAGAATAATTTACAGTGGTATCCTTTGATGATTACGCAAAGCCTACATAGTAGAATTCCCCTAGAAATTCTTTTATTCAGCACAACACATTACCAATTTCCATTGGGGCTTTAAAATGACGCTTTAGTATCTGGAAATTTTGGTCAATAAGCCACGAGGAACCTTGATTCTAAGCAGTGGCGTCGGAAGCAAATTGAGGGGGTGGGGAGCTAGACTTATCATAAATCTTGACAAGCAAAAAAAAAGATTTTTGGTCATGGTTATGCATAACTTTGCTAAAAAATTGGGGGGGGGGATTAAGCCCCCTAGCCCCTCCCACCGGTTCCGACGCCTATGCTAAGTATCTTTAAGACTCATTTCCCCATTTCACTTTCGAACTATTGCATGTATAAGGACAAGCACTTTCTATATTGACTACTAGGCATGCGAGGATTCATAAAATATTTCCGGGGGGATATTTTAGTTTGCTGGGGGTGTTCGAGGCATATTTTAGGTAATTTTACTACGTACATTTAACAAATTTAAATTTTTAGGGGGGTTCCTGGACCCCCCCCCCCCCTTCTCTAGATCTGTGCATGCTACATGTACATGTAGTATTCACAATAAGGCACACTGTTTAATGTCATCTGTCAAAAATTTGACATAAAGCAGCTATTAAATAACAATAAAAAAATACATGCAATTAAATCCACCTAAAAAATACATGCGTTATGCAATGAGTAACTTTTCTCAGTCTATTTTCTCCAAATTGATCATTTCGATGCAGTTTTCTCTCATCTTTTTAGCAGTCCAATATACAGTCAAGTAATTGACCAGAAGTCTTATGGGAGTCAATGATAAGTGATAGCGTTCATGATTGCCAACGAGTCCCTCAACGATTCAATTCATAAATATTCCATGCCATTGCATAAATATAGCTTTAGTTAGTGCAATAAACTAATAAAACCCATATGAACAGCAAACACAGTTGCCTAAAGCGCAGAAAGAAAAAAATATTTGCCAGTTAAAAGGAATTTTAAAATGCCAACTGCTAATGCAGATGACAAAAGATGGATCAATTTGAGTGGTCAATATGAAATTCTCTTTGAACAAATATCTAGCTCTGTCGCAGTTTGGTCGGTAGATTTCTCCCTTTGTCTGGGCAGTTAAGTGATGAAGTGATGTCATCATTACTTTTACTTTGATTTTTCCTCAAGAATTGTTGACTGAAAAGGAGAATTCAACGTGTCTGCTAACACCTACATGTAAACTTTGCAGTAAAGGATCTTGCTTGTGCCTTTCGTGGTATGTTCGAGTCTCATCGAATAGACGCGCATTTTTTAATTCTAATGCCGAGCATTTGGCGAAAGGTGTGTTACCGCTAACTGGCGCTTATGTTTTTTGCGATCTGGTTCAACAGCCATCCGCTCATCCGCATCATATCCAAACGCCACTGGAGAGGAAAACCTGGCGTTCAAGTCCAGTCTACTACAAAACCTAGTCGATATTTAATATAAGAGTAAATGGTTCCATTGAACATATGCTGAGCAGAAATGCGGGCCTTTTGAAGGAAAAAATGCAATTTCTGAGAGATTTTCTGTCGCAAGAGACGGCGAGAATTATTATTAATTCTTGGTCGTCAATGGCCATAACATGTCTGATCTTCAGATTAAGGTAAAAAAAAATGTAGTCATGGAGACGTCTCCAAGAAAAATCAACGGGACTTCCATGAGTTAAAAATTCATAACTTTTGCAGAAAAGTTAAAGAAAAATTCCAGGAGACGTCTCCAAGAAAAAATCATCTTCATGGGCCAAAACAAAATTCATATTGTAAACACGGTCTTGACATTTTTCTGATATGGCAAAACTATATATTATATATCATGTTGATTATAATGTTGTTTATTGTGACAATTTCGTTTATGCAAGTACATACATGTATGCATGTATACCGGGTATGTACATTGAATAGGTTTACTCTTGGCGTCTTCTTGCTGGTCGATATCATAGTAAATTGTTTTCTTTTGCATCTCTACATTCTCTCCGAATATAATCTGTACAATAAAACCGTCAACACAGACCGGAATCAATCAATGATCGTTTCCTCCTAAATTAGCCAATCTTCAGCCAGGCACTCAATTCCTCCAACACATTCTATCAGTAACAATTTGTCACGTCTGTCGGAGACTAAATATCTATAATGCTGATGGCAATCCAATGTCCAATATCAAAAATACGAACGACAGCCCGGGCCCAAAGACCATATAAAACCAGGACTAGACTTAACTTAAATATCGAATAAATATTACTCTTGGTTGAGGATAAAAATTCAGTTGTACATTAATTTTGTATGGTTGAACATTTGGAATTTCAATGATTGAATTGAACACAGGGGTGAGGTTTTATTATTTATGATTCATATGCATACGAAAAAGGATAATCAAAAATATAATTGACATCAGTATTATATTCTTAATTTATGGTCTTGGTCCCAGTTTGGAATTCTAACCACATCTGTATTAGAATTTTTAGGACATTAAATTCGACAAGAAAAGAGCTTTAAGTGTCACTTCATGAATTATAATAGCTCATGAACAGACTCCATTATGTCTATACAGAAAAATTTTATACAATAAACCATTTTATAATGATGATAATCATTTCCGAATGATATTAAAATACCTCGATGATAAAAGATTATCCTGGATTTTGTACCCTTTATTAAAGCAAATAGTATTACAGTAACATATCATAAATAAAGAAGCAAAAACATTTCTGCTGTTTGTTTTCTGGCATAGCTACACAATCAAAATACAAAATAAAATGCTAATGCTGCAATACCTATACTGAAGAAGCCAAATCGTTAGTTACAGTATGTCTCAGACAGTCTGAAACCGTCTACAGACGGACATATTGCAATCCATGCAGCAATGATAACACTAACGGAACAAAATCAATATGGAGACTGTCCAGTAATGGTGATGATGTAATCACAGTAATTAATGCTTCACGTTTATCAATATTACATTAGTTGGGATTCAATGATTGATTAAAAAGTAACAGGAGCCTTACAAGCACAGCACTCCCTCAGAAAACTTGTATATAATATACCATATAGTGTTCAAAAGCTTCTCATAAATTTGAGATGCTTAGTTCGCCTGTAGGCAAGATCGTTCTCTCATAGTAAAAAATGTTATCCAATGAATATGACTGATTTGCAAAATGTTAAATTCAGCACCTCAAAATCAAATTAAAATAAATACTTTTGTTATTTTTGTAATGATTTGATAATATAAATTTCAAAAACCAAAAATTTGGTCTTCTTTATCGATTTAGCAGTTTAGACAAAGGTTAAATCCATCAATTTTGCTAATGCATGCAATTATACTGCACATCTTGACCTCTGGAGAATTCAAGAGGTGATTGATTGTGAGAATGGCATACTGACTTTTGCCAAGAATTGCATCAACTCCCCTGAGAGGACTCTGGAGGTCCTGCAGCAGTGATCATGCAATGGGATAATGACACACGCTGTAAATTTCTCTTTAGAGGCAACAAAAGGATGAAGGAAGAATTTTTCCAATGTAAACATAAAAAATAATAATTTGCAATTGTTGACTGATGGTACAGTTCAAAGGAACCAATTTGTTGTAAGCCCTGGAGCACAGCTTTATGTGTATAGTCAATTAGTACACAGAAACCATCCAGCTATCCCCACTTCCTTTTCCCCTTTTCATTCTTGATTTTGAGGACATATTAACATTCTCCTGAAGCAAACATCAAACAGGGAATGAATAACTGCATACACAGAAACTTGTTGCAATAAAAATCAACTTCTAAATTATTTTTACATTAAGCAACCTGGTGCCTTTTTAGACAAGAGTAATTAACCATCCATTTATGACATAATTACTTTTCTTGCATCATATGGTTAAAAATGATGTCATATTACAGTAATTTGTTCAAAAAGTTGCAAATTGGTTTGTTTTACATACTGAGTTTTGCTCTCTATACTTTTTATCCATACATACACTTGTGATCTGTTACAAAGTAAGATTATATAACTTTTCACCCAGCTCTTGATCACTTCCTGCTTAATGGTCTTTTATTTTGAACGAGACTTAAACCAAAGGCACCACTAACTCATCTGCCACGATATAGTTTCCAGGGACGATCTTTCTATCACCCCTGTTATCTAAACCTACGAGTTTTATGGGTTACCTTATCTCTGATAGACGTTATCTAAACCTACGAGTTTTATGAGTTACCTTATCTCGGATAGACTGCCGTAGTTCTTCGCGTTCGGCCTCTGCCTTTTCGTGCTTCTCCTTGCGCTTCCTCTCGGCCTCTCTCCGCATTTCCTCCACCTCTGGATCCTCCCCTCCTCCCCCAGCATCTTCCTTGTTCTCCCCCTCCCCCTCCTTGTCCCCTCCACCTATGGCACCTGTAAATATCACAACTCCCGACTCAGTAACTTGTACACAGTAAAAATACAGTAAAACGGGGTATAGCGAACACGTTAATAATCAATTGACGGTTACAGTGAAATGAATTTCATTCCCTGTGACTTTATTACATGTTGTAAACTTGAAGAATATAACGAATTACGCTCATAGCAAAGCAAAATCGCCCGTCCCTAGCAATTCGTTATGAGCGTGTTTTACTGTACAATGATAAATCCTCTTCCTGAATGACTTAATGTCATGAAAAACAAAACAAAAAACATGGGTAGGAGAATCAAAAATGATTGCTGAAATTTATAAATTTTTCTGTCTCTATTAAGGTCCTCAGTGGAATATAAGTTGCAATACAAAGAATCACTTTTAAACAATGTAAAAATGTAAAATGCAGAACAACTATTGTACAGGTATTTTTTAAAGTTAAACAACAATTTTAAATTATTTTTACAAAAATTTCTTGGTGTCAAAACCAATTATATTCAAAGACACTACACTAGTACTAAAGAAGATATTTATCTGTTAGTTTATTGCTAGCAGTTATGATAACTAGAGAAACTAGCAAAACTAGCTACCAATTAATGATCCATCCTTAAATAAAGAAAATTGTGAAAAATATTTTGGAAAACACAAAAAATGCATTCAAAAATTTAATGTTATTCTAATGTAATTTTATAATTATATTTCTAGTTTGAGATTTTTTTCTTTGTCAATTCATTCCTGGCATAAAGCTTATAACCAAGTGAACAGCAAAAACGAGTGTTTTCGGCCATTGATTTATTGAACTACAGTGCTATTAAGAGGCTACAATGAGCAGGCTCGGAGTCCCTACAGTTAGTCAACGCTCACCAAGATTTATTGCATTCTAGTGTTTAAAAGGCAAAAAGGACACAAAATGGAAGCTATAAAAGATACCATTCTTGTTACCAAATCAGAAACAGGCTCTTATTAAAGTTCATGGGAGGAAGTGTTCCTTTTTATTCAAATTTTATGCATCGATCTCCCTTTCTTTGTGTATATCTGACCAAGAGCATTTCATATTCCATTATTGCCAATATGAAGCAGAATTGAAAGTGTTTTATAAGTATATGTAATTAATAACTATTATAGACACCATGAGAAAGGCTATAAAGGTACTGGAATAAACCAGCTTTACTAAAGCCAATGTGATTGCAAAAGCATGTTGCGTATAACTATAAAACATTCAATACATTGTGATAAAAATGTAATGTATATGATTTTCATTAGATATCATGACTTAATATGAAAATATTAGTAATTTTTCAAAGTATCTCAACCATTCACCAATATATGGGATATATAGGTTTAGTACTCTTTGTTAAAGCTGGATAATATGTTAAGTTTATACAAAGCAACTCATTTGAACTTACCACTGAGTTTATCTGCAATTCATTTCATTTGACAATCAAATGACAGTGATTTTATCAATGCTAAACTATTAAAATCTAAATAAATGCATATTTTATGATTAATGTTATAATGCATGACTACTGTAAATTCCTTATTAAACATGAGGAATAAATATCCATGTAAAATTGCAAGAAGCACACCTTGCAGATTGTAAAATGTCACTTCAATTAACTATTAGGAAATATGATAAAAAGTTGGCATTTGCTATTTTATATTCATGCGATTTGGCACAAAACAATAGACTTGCCAAATTTAAAAGTACTTGCTTAAGATAAGGAATCTACAGTATTTTGTGCATGATGAAATGTCTTTATACTGATTCAAATACAAATGTCACACCATGCAAAATGGCTGCTAAATATTCAAAGTAAAACAACACTGAATACACATGTTAAAAAAATAAAGGTCCATGTGACAGTAAACAAAGTAGATATAAATCTCGTATATCTCGTGCCACTAAAAAATGTCATCAAATAAAGCACATCTGCAAAATGCCAATAAAACATATCTGTGTTTTAGATTGAGCTTAACAAACCTATCAACAAAAGAAAGTCAAATGGATTAGACTGAATATAAGTCATACTCTTGATATAATCAAATGATATAGAAAAATAAAAGAGTGTTGAGTGAGCTAGGTGATATTCTAAAACTGTCACTCATAACTATACTGAACAAAGGTGGAAACATGCTAGAAAACTGTAAGTTTCAAATCATTGTGAGCACATGAGTAAAATTACCAGTTACTTGGGACCACATATCTTTTTCTTGTTATGGCTCAAGTTGTTCAGTATAATTATGTAGTTCACAGAATTCTATCTTCTGGTAAAGCTGTTTTTGATGTGGCTTTTGAAACAATTGACTGAATTTTCCACTATAATTATGATGGTATTTATTTTTTTGGTTGGTTCTCATGTGTACAATCTCAGGCAAAGAAATTCACTGAAATACAAAATTGTTCAGTTATACTCTGAAAACTTCACAATTCATTCAATATTTAGAAAAAAAACTCACTTATTGTATTTCTCTAGAGAAGTCACACTTTAAGATATAAAGATGGGCCAAAATGAGCTATTTTCTACAATATTCAACACTTGATTGCTTCAATATGGGAAGGATACCACCGATGCAATCAATTTTTGATATTACACTGCAATTACATCATTTATAGAATTTTATGCACAACTATTGAAATGTCAGACTAGGAGTTTTTGCATAAAAAAGAATAAATAAATTACAGTTATGGATACAAAATTGACTAAAACCTGTGATTACTTCAATTGTTTAATTAATATAAGAATCTTCTCTGAGCTGTTCTCAATTTGTAATTTTAAGTTTGCTTTATTCACGTACGCTAAGAAAGTATTTGCAAGTTTCCCTCTCAGTAATTAATACAGTCAAACTTCGTTTTCTTGAACTAGATGGAACTGTTTAAGAACTTCAAGATATCAGAGTATTTGTCATTTTGAGGATAAAATACTTAATCTTTGATATATCTATTGAAATCAAGATATTAGTGTTCAAGATATTGAACAACTGTATTATCACAAACCAGTCCTATAAATTTTTCCAGAATATCTTTTAACATAGCTGACATGAATTGGGACAATCATAAATTCACTAACTATTTAACATTGGCAAATAGAGAAATATAGTTAATGCGTTTTAGTTGATATAATATCACAGCGAGCTGTGTAATGATAATAAGTAAATGTATTTACATTTACTCTGATAACCTTCAGTTCATATAAAAAATTTTGAGAATCAGAAGCTTCTTTAAAATAGTTACGCTAATTGTAAGAAATCACCGTAAATGTTCAGTATGAGTAATAAGACATTAACGCAAAACGTTTACAAGACAATAGACAAATAATCACGGAGGCGATGCAAGGAGCTATAAACTGTAAACAAATTACGGAGTTGTCCACTGAGCACTGACTTGATTGGCCATCAATGACAAAACACATTAGCAACACATCCATATAGGAAGCGCTGATGTGAAAGTTAACAACACTGCAGACAAACATCAAATACATGTACTGCCAACAGCCTTATTTATGCATATTTGTACAAATTTCAACATACAATAACAGGCTACTTCACAAAGGGCACAACATAGGATCAATATTCAAAATAAAACACAATTATTTGACTAGAATCTTGTCATTAATTTTTCTATAGGAAAATCAAGTTTTTGATTGGAAAAGAATTAGCCACATGCCATAGAGCAGATCAGTTTAAGCAGGATGTTGGCAGTTATTATCAAATCACCACAATTTAAGTCATCAAAATCCAGCTCATGTTTTGTATAGTGGAGCATTTTGAAATTGCCATTTTCAAAGCACCAAAAAAAAAGGAACTTAAAATAGTCAAGTTATATTACATCAATCCAAAGTATTTAATGCAAAAACGAATAACCTTTTATCCCAGTAATTTATATATATACTACACTGTATATGCAAGAAAAAGTCTTAAACCTCCATTGCAATGAAAAAATATTGAGTTTTGTTGTTGATAGTTTTAAACTACTGAGTCAATAGTAGTACATGTACTTGCATATTTTCTTAATCATGTTCGAAGGCAAAGCAATAATGGTTGACAAACAACAACTTTTTGTTGCAAATGGCCTTTCTTAACCAGGAACTTTCTTACCTTTAACTGACTTTAACTGGTTGCCAACCATCTGCTTAGCAATAAATGCTGCCATTTTAGGTCCGTTGCTCTGCTCTTCTCTATGGCAACACGGCTACTCCTGTTGAATCTCCTTTGAACATCAGCAGCTAGCGAATCTCTGAAAGTGAATGAAACATGTTACAGGATGGTCGGTCATACATTCCCTTAAAGCCTCATTCCTGCAGACTTTGTTTGTCTTCTTGCAAGAAACAAACACAAAATGAAATCAATGAAGCTCTCTGGCTGAGTCGGTACTGTGTGGATGACTAGGACGATAAACAACTGTCCAGTACACGCTCGTGTTTAGCATTCACTGAATAAAATGTCAACAACTCTATCAATATATTTTCATTATCATATACTGTACTGGATAACACTTTTGCTCAAACAACCATAACTATACCATTACTGGCAAATGTCTTTGGGTATTCAATTTTTTACAGTAATGCAAACCTGAAGCAAAACCTGCTAAACAGTTTGCCTCTCTCTCGGCAGTCCATCCAAAGAGAATGTACATATATTGATGTACATGGGTTTGATTAAACATGAAAGCATCTTTCATTACTACAGAAATATAATAATCCTGAGCTCTGAAGGGTTTCCAGTCATTTTCTAATTCTTCGTTGCTCATGATATTGCTTCATAAACAACTACATATAGGCCCTTATTGTACTACCTGGTAATTAATCAAATTGAAATTTTTTTTGGCAAATTATTCCTACTTTACTGTGCTGTGACCTTTGTCAAATTATGTAATCCCATTGGTAGAATTTTTAAAATCATAATTTAGGATAATAATCTGTTCAATGGTCCTCATATTGAATCATATCTAAGCTTGGAGACAATTATGCTGTGGCTGTATACAAATGATAGGTTGGCCATCATAATTTTTGTGATTTAATGTGGAAACGTCAAAAAGAAAAAAAAAAGTAAAATAAGTGGAGCTTGATATATCAAGTAGAAGCTGTTACAGTTATTTTACACTGTGGTTCAATCAAAATGTAGATCAATCACCCAACACTCATAACGTTAACAGTCAATTTACTAAAATATAAACTTTATGTAATCATATAAAACAAATACATATTAAGCTCTCTACAGAAATGAGATTTTGGTGGAGGATGCGAGATGAAACAAAGCTGCAATGTATTATCTCTTAAACATGATACATAAATTCAAACCATTACAGTGATTGAATAAATGATGAATTGTGTGATATTAAACAAGATCAATTCCCATGAGAATGAAACCCAAACCATTTTGGCCTAACTTTTTTCAGCGAAGCACAGACTTTCAAAAGATTTTATCAAAATGGCAAGAATTCTTGTGGGTAACAACGTAACAATTTGGTCTCCCGAGAGAGAACAGCCTACAACTTAACGGTATAACCAAGCTTCCATAATCAATTGATGGTTACGAGGGAAAGCTGTCAGGACATATAATGCATCCATAAGCCAGGACCCAGAGAGAACTCGATCAATAGAAAACATGCAGCGTCCATACCATTTCTTGAAACTAATTCAATTGAATGCCGTAATCAATACACATTGGACACTTAGAAACTGACAATAAGGAACCGCGTGACACATTCTGTTAAATTAATGGCATTACCAGTCACCATGTGTTAGAGATGAATTTCTGACAATTCCAACCATCGGTGGAAAAATAAAGAGAGGTGATTCGGCATCTCAAAATACCATATCGATTATAAATACCTGAAGTTATGGCTATCAGACACCAGAGATAGAGAATTACAATTTTTTATTCCTTTCTCACATATATTCACCAAGAAACATCAATTAAATGCTTCGGCTTTGTCTAGACAATGACGTCAAACTGTTTTCTGAATTCCAATCTGGAGATGTTGTTTAATTGCCCATTAATGACCAGATTTTACAAATCCCCTCCTTAAAAGCATCTGAGGATTCAGTTTAAGTTTTAATCTGCAATTTTTCTGCAATTAAGGAAACTTAAGTTTCGATTTCTTAACAGATATTCTTGCAATTTATACCCTTGATGAAAAGGACTGTTGTTTGTGTAAAATGACATGAAAAAGAAACACGTACATGCAGAATTTATATCTTAAAACTTATCGCTTTACAAATAAAAAAACTCCCAAAAACAGGAAGTACCAATAAGAGCATCTTTATAATATCATCATCTTTGGGGGGGAGAGAGGCCTTATCCATTTCCTTTTTTACTAAAAAAATTTCTGCAACTTTGAAAAGTAAAGAAACCAGTGACCCACTTATATTTAAATACTGAGATGAGATCGCTATAACAGTAAACAGTAAGAATTTTAAGATGGCCGATCCAGTTTCTTAACAAATGTCAATTAATGAAACACAATTCTTCCTGGAATCATCTATAAATACTGTCCTCTTGTCTCTTCATTGATTTTGGTAACATTGTATCTACATAATTGCTGCCATTTTGATCACAAAATCCATATCTGTAGCAAGCTCCAAATTAGTTGGCTCTCAATATATTGAATTTTAATACAAATCTTTTCTAAAACTGAACAAAGAATCTGCCCTCTATTGTTATTCCAGCAATTAAGCTATATATAGCCTTTCAAATCTTTGCACTGTAGCCTTTCAAATCTTTAATTTACACTGCATTCTTGAGAGAAATGATAGCACAGCTGTACAAGAATGCATATATTCACCCACTAATGAAGGCGATACGGTTAGCTTATCATCACCAGAATGTACGTAAATGACTTCGGTATCCCCTGATCAATAATGCTAATCAAATTGTTTGCTTTTTTGTCGGCTTGTTTTGATAATGCTTCAGCAATATAGTACTTTGACATCGCAGCCTTTCGAATCCCTAATGTGATTTTCTTGTGTTTTGAATTTTGCTAAGGCTCTAGTTAATTATACATACATTTACTAACATGTATTCCTACTACATACATGTTAGTAAATGTATGTAGAAATGCATTGGAAATGGTTCGAAAGCATGTCACAGGTTCTCATTCACTATGTGCATAACAAATCATAAATCCCTGTATTGTTCAATACATGCATCAATATTGAATTCTAACGATTGATGATGCCATTTCTCAGAATTCTAATATTAAGAACATAAAGTCATTAGGTTACACAATAAATCAGACCTGTGTTCATTTTGTTATCAAAACTTTATAAACCTGGATTATGTGATCAAAGCAGAAATATCTGTTTGGGTTCAAAAGATTTAAAAATATTTTTCAATGATAATATATTATTTTAATTCCCTGGTTTAATTTGAATATGCCTTCAAAGTTAAATGTTGGTATTTTATATATTTACTTTTTTAATAATGAGAATAAATCCCATAAAACCACCTCAGATATCAATAAAATTTGATGCTGGCAAATAATTTCAGCTTCTACAGTATGTGCTTGCTATTTAATTCTCACTTTTTATTGCTTCTACTACTATACATCATTCTATGAGACTTTGCATGATGTGTGCCTTAAAAGGAAAAATTCACAGAAAATGACAAATTGGATGCCATTTTTTCTCTCTCTCTCTCATGCTCTTTATGCATCAGATTGCCTGCCTAGAGGCAATCAAATGATTTGCTAATTGTGGCAAAATCGATGCACCACAAAACACCCCTGTTGTCACCTGAATAAAAACATTGTCAACAATCATTTCAAAGACGTCTTTGATATCCTTCTGGCGCAGTTCATTTCACCACTCACAAATTACGCAGCAAGCTCTCGGTAATCTTGAAACAAAGTCTGATCATATTGGAATACCCTCTGTCATCTTCATTTATTCTTGATATCAAATCAGCAGGAATACCGGTATATGATACTTTCAGGTTATGTTTCACAACCACAAACCCATATATAGCAAGGCTTAGTTAATGAAGAAGAACCTCTCCCGTTAATCATTGTTTTAAGTCTTCAAATTAAATTACATATAGCTAGAATATCAGGGAGCCTGCTGTTCAATATAAGACAAATTTTATCCCTTGCAGTTTTAGAGATAATATATAGAATATCTTACATGAGAAAATTTATACACCTATTCAATTCTTACCAGGAGATTAATTAGATGGAGTTAGATGAAATAACCTTAATGAAACTCTTCAACTGTATATTAACTATACCTCAAGTTGAAACCATCAAATTCTTCTCATATTAGTTATGTGATTCAATCCTAGGAATATCAAACCAAATAGTGACAGTTCTACCACAAATAACAATATTATTAAGGTTGACATCACTATAGTTTTTTCATCAAGATACATTGTATTTCTATGCGAAAGCAATTTCCATCCATCTTATACAAAAACTCAATCTGTAATATGATATCATTTAAAAGTATTGTGGTATCTATATTTTCTATCATTAAAATGAAATACAATACTATTTATTATCAACCAAAGGTATGACTACACCCACATCAATTATATTTCTTTAACCCCCCCCCCCAAAAAAAGTAAACCACATATTTGCAAGTCAATAAATAAATAATCAAGTTGAACATTACAGAATGCACTCAAACATTCCAAGGCGAGAATTAAATTACATATATGTAATTTTACCTGAAATTTTAAGGTTGCACTCCTTTTTGAGACTTTGCTAATTACAGCCTCATCAGGGTCTCTCTGACTCTTGAATCTGACCAGCTGTCAGTCTGACTTCCATGCATCTGTCTGAGTTGACAGATGGGAAGATATTTTCACATTGATCTCTTTTAAATCAATATGACCAATATTCAGGAGTCCCTGTTAAGGGTGCCATCGACTTTCAACTATGAAAGCTTTAATTAATTATTCATCAGCAGATTTTTAGTTTGTGCCATTAAAAACTATCTATATTGAAAACATCACGGTGCATGCCTGCACTGAACGTGATGCATCCATGCAGATCTGGCCTTCATATAATTAAATGTGGCTAATTAAACAGTATTCTTTTAATGAATATTAAACTAAATTTAGCTGCTGCACCAAAACTGATGAAAAATAATATAAAAGAGTGCATATAACTGTATGCAAGAAGCCTCTTTTATTTATAATCAAGAACAAGTTTCTTTATGAAAATGGGAAATACAGGTCAATAAAATGGTTTCTTATTTGCATTAATTGCCACAGATGATACAATCTTTAAAATAAGCTAACCCCAAACTTCCTGTTAATATACTTCTCTGTAAACAATCATTTTGGCTTTTACATTATGAAATTCTCATCCTGGTCTCTTTCATATTACGTCAGCAGTTGTAATGTAACAATGGGGGAGGGATTGGGGCTGATGAAGTTTGGACAGCATTAAACATTAATATACCAGAAATTTCAAACCAATATTAAAAATCATATATGCATAATTTTTTTATCAAATTAAAAAATACTGACTGACAAACATTTGATTTAAAGATGCATGTACTTTCAGCGAATATTTAAAAAAAAATTCTCAAAACTAACAAATTCCATACCTGCTACATGTAACTGCACCTAACTGGCTACTGTATCCACTATGCATACAAATTAACCACTGAAAACTTTACCAAAGACCACAGATACAAAGGCAATTCACTTTAGAACAGTTTAAAAAGCATTTAAGAAACTTGCCAAGAAAAAAAAAACTTACTTGATTTTATATTGCTGTGATAATTCCCAAAAACATGAAACAAATTAGAACAGACTGCTCAAAGTGTGTAACTAATATGAAACCTAGTATTGTGATCAATACACAATATTGCAAATACACTCAGGGGGCTACCAATCAATAGGGCCTCTAACGGGAGCTTCTACTTGGGACATTGAAGGAGGCAGTTCTACACAATAGGAACCTCAACAGCAATCAATTCACTGGATACAGTAGTATTTTGTACTGCTTCATGGCTCAGAAACCAGACCATCTAATCGAAAATAAACATGAAGATCGAAAGTTAGCGGAACATGAATTTCTACTCAATTGGAGGCGCTCTTTCAAAATTGGGATCTATTACCAATTCCAACCTATGCCTCTATGAATTATGAGGAACAATTTATTTCACATCATATTCTATCTCCAGGAGGTTCAGAACAATGGACTTTATTGATGAAGGGTTGACTGGTGATGTTTCAAGCTATCTGAATAATTGACATACCGAATGAAAGATAAACTATTGCACAATGAGCAAACAATGTTAAATATTTAACGTTGTTCATGAAGGAATATCAATACACAGCCCACTGTCTAAATTCAAATTATATTATATCATGTAAAAGTATACTCAGTTACTGTAGAATCATTAACATAGGTAATCACAGATTACAAAGCTCACCGAGACGAGGCATCAACTTTATGAGGCATCACCTTTAAAACCACCTTTATCATATGATATGAAAATCATAGTTAATGATCTTGGATATTCATGGATACTGTTTTGACACAATATCGTATATCATATGTAAAAAAATTGTATGATAATCCTATGTTCATTTCATACATTATTATAAGATACAATGTTTATCAATACAATAATATAAAATATGATATTGCATCCAATGATACTTACAATATATATCATTTAATACAATATAATACTGTAATAAATATTGATGCAATATGATTTTGTAACATATAATATGACATTGTATCGTGTTATACATTATTGTATTTAATCACATAATACAATATCATAATATCTAATATAAATACAATATAGCATTATTTGATACTATATCATATCACATAATACATCACAATATTGTAACATATGATATTATATTGTATAATATAGTATAATTTTGTATTGTATGATATTGTATCATATTTGATACACAATATTGTATCATATGATACAATATAATTTGATAAAACATTGTTTCATATCATATGATACAATATCATCTGATACAGTACGATATTATATAATACAATATCATATCATATGATACAATATCATATTATACAATATCATATTATATGATATCTTATAATATCATATAATACAATTTCATGTATTATATAACAATATATTATATAAACCAATATCATATTATACAATATTGTATCATACGATATGCTATAATTATAATATACAATATCATATCATATGATACAATATCATATATTGCAATATAATATGAAACAATATCATTCGATAAAATAATATATTATACAATATCATATTCTACAATATTGTATAATAATATACAATACTATACATAACAATATCATAATACAATATCATATAATAATGTACAAAAAAATTGATACAATATCATATCATATCATATCACTTTTTACAATATAATGTATGATATTACATTGTATCATATAAAACAATAGTGTATCATATCATAGAATACTATATCATAGGAATCATGTTAAATCATTTAACAACAAACACATCTATCAAGCAGGTTTGAGTGAGGTAGGAGAATTTTTAGCATCCTTGATAATGGAGATCAGGCTCTGCATCTGAAGCTACCTCTGCAATTCATTTATATTATAGTTAAATCAATTATGCAAGCTATTATCTATAAAACATGTAACCTGTTCCAAAAAACTAAACCTCATCCAGCATCCGAAACCTATGGCTCAGATTCAGCATTCAAGCCTGTCAGATGCATCAGTATCATGAGATGCATCATCCCTGCAAGTTTGGTGATGTAAGGACCAGTAATAACTAAGATATAATCATCAGAGGGCACCTGCTCTAAAAACTTTAACCAGCTCTTAAAACCTTAACCTCATCCAGCATCCGAAACCTATGGCTCAGATTCAGCATTCATGCCTGTCAGGTGCATCAGTATCGTAAGACGCACCATCCTTGCAAGTTTGGTGAAGTTAGGACCAGAAATAACTAAGATATATTTTTTAGCATCCTTGATAATGGAGATCAGGCTCTGCATCTGAAGCTACCTCTGCCATTCATTTATATAATAGTTAGATCATATATGCAAGTTTGAAATAGTGCTATTACCTACATATATTAAACATGTGACCTGTTCCAAAAAAACTAAACCTCATCCAGCATCCCAAACCTATGGCTCAGATTCAGCATTCAAGCCTGTCAGGTGCATCAGTATCATAAGACACACCATCCATGTAAGTTTGGTAAAGTTAGGACCAGTAATAACTAAGATATGATCATCAGAGGGCACTGCTCTAAAAACTTTAACCAGCTCTTAAAACCTTAACCTCATCCAGCATCCGAAACCTATGGCTCAGATTCAGCATTCAAGCCTGTCAGGTGCATCAGTATCATAAGACGCACCATCCATGCAAGTTTGGTGAAGTTGGGACCAGTAGTAACTTAGAAATGGCTATCAAAGGGCACCTGCAACAAAAACTTTAACCTGCTTGAAAAACCTAACTTCATCTAGCATCCGAAACCTTCGGCTCAGATTCAGCATTCAAGCCTGTCAGGTGCAAAAGTATCATAAGACACACCATCCATGCAAGTTTGGTGAAGTAAGGACCAGTAGTAAGTAAGATATAATCATCAGAGGGCACCTGCTCCAAAAACTTTAACCAGCTCTAAAAACCTTAACCTCATCCAGCATCCGAAACCTATGGCTCAGATTCAGCATTCAAGCCTGTCAGGTGCATCAGTATCATAAGACACACCATCTATGCAAGTTTGGTGAAGTTTGGACCAGTAGTAACTTAGAAATGGCTATCAAAGGGCACCTGCAACAAAAACTTTAACCTGCTCCAAACACCTTAACCTCCTCCAGCATCTGAAATTCATGGCCCAGATTCAGCATCCAAGTCTCTCAAGTCCATTAGTAGGTCCAGATGCATCATTCATGCAAGTTTGGTGAAGATAGGACAAGTAATAAGTTAGATACAGGACCTGCAACAAAAACTTTAACCAGGTCCGGACGCCGACGCCGACGCCGACGCCGACGCCGACGCCGAGGGTATAGCATAAGCTCCCCCCGACTTCGTCTCGGTGAGCTAAAAATTCGTGGGGGCCAATTTTCGTGGACTGTTGGTTTTTTGCTTATTCGTGGGGATGTAATTTCGTGGATGTTTCAGTTTTAATAACTCTTTCAAAACTTGTTTTCGTGGAGGACGTAAATTTGTGGGGGAGGGCTACCCACGAAAACCACGAAAATTGGGCCACCATGAAATCTAATGATTCCACAGTATTAAAATTTATAATATGAAATATAAGAGAGAGAGAGAGAAAGAGTGAGAGAGTATGGGGGGGGGGGGGGTTAATACATTCATTAATCATACATGCTGTAGTAAAAGAATTATGGGTTGCATTACAGAGAAGTCACGAATCTTCCAATATTCGTTATGTTTTATGTGCACTTTGCCACATCTGTCTCCTACACATAATTTCATTAACAATTCAAGATTTGACAACTGTGCATAAAATATACATTTATTTTTATATTAATCAATAGTATCACACAATACATTGAATCAAATATTTGGAGCAGCCAATATAAGCTTACAAACTTTAGAGAAATCGAATACATTGATTGTTATAATGCTTTAGCACATCACCTGATCAGAAAAAAGGTGACAGATATGGAGAAGAACACATATATTTTTGATTGGGCACTCCAAAGAAAAGTCTGTAATAAATTATAAATAAAAATTACGATATTTTATAAGATGAAAAAGATTTATCCATTAAACTTATTAATAATGATATTTTTAGTTTTTATCTATTTTATGACATCGTCTCTACTCAAACTTACTCTGAGATATAAAAAATTGCAATGGGGTGGGGGTAGGGAAGTGGGGTGGGGGATAATTGAGGAAGAAATACAGTGATAAAACTCAACCTTCAAGACTACATTGGGAAAGATATTACTGACATGTGTTTACAGCTTGACCTGTGAAGATCAAATTTGTCTGTCAACTGTGTATGGAAGTGTTAAATGTGCTAGCTCTTGGGTGCTACAGAACTGAATATATGTACAACAAAACATCATCATACAATAATAAAGCTTTAAATCAATTTTTTGAAATCTCATTACTATACAAAGCAAATGGTATTGCCACTCTCTCTAAATAAAGAGAGCGGAGCAAGAAGATGTTAGACTGCATGCAGGCAATATACCAGTACTTTCTGTACATGTTTTAAATTCAATTCTATTAACAAACAACAATATATGAATTACACGTAATAAAGAAAATAAAATGCGGACTCATTCAAGATCTACACTATATTATATCCTAAAGGAAGCTGGCGATCGAGAGCTCGACATGAAATTTGCACCACTCTGAGACACAATGTAGGAAATCAAATTGTTGGGAAATGACATAACACAGGGTCTACTGCACACAACATTACAAATCAATCAGATGAGATTAAATGTCAATAAAGTCATAATGCCAGTTTGGCTTGGAAAAAAAGAAGAGGAATTAAGGCCTGGAATTACAATGGTAACTCGGATATACGCCATACCCACCTGCAGAATTCCAATAAAAAGCCATCTTATGTGTGGCTCCTGACCGCATTAGCCGTGTTCAGATACTCCTTGTACTAATTAGTCCATTGATTTTACTGGGAGAGAGGCAGTAAAAAATCCATTGCTCACAATCTTTCTATATCAAATTCTGCAGCCACAGCTTAATTCTCTTATGATACTAAAATTGACAGTATTCAAATTTTATAAGACAGCCCATTAAACCCTTATATGCATTTAACCTAACTCGATGCCATTTCTCGGCTACAAAAAATTGCTTTGTCATGGCAACCATATGTATTTTGCTTGAGAAAGAATGTATAGATACTGTAAATTATTCATCAAGTTTTTCTAGTATCAGATCAACATGAGAGAGTAAATTGTTCTTGTTTAGGTGTAACTGGCTCAACTGCAACATGAAGAAATACCCAGGATACCTCATTTCTTCACACTGTGGCGACTTCGTTTTTAATAATCTGTTAAACAGGATTATGTATTCTGTGGTAACCAAAATTATCTGATATTCCCAGGAGCAAAACAACATCATGAAATGAAAGGCAAACTAACAAATAATTACTGAAGAATGCCAGCAAAACACATTTCCTCAAACATCTCATGCAGTTAAATCATGACACTTTTAACACCCAAGAAAAGAAGAACGTCTCATTTGGAGCCAAAAGGTTCTGGATGCCTGGAATGGTAAAACAATTATAGCACTATGCCTGGGGATTGTAGATCCACTCCTGGTCACCAGCCATGTAATGATTCAACATGATTAGGAAAATAAATCATTCACAAGTAAATCTGATCAGCAGTCACACTAAGTTGAAATCCTTCTCTTTACTGGGGGGTAATAGTGCATATGAACTGGATTTCTATGAGGGCTTTTAGGTTTTTGACATACACAATTTTTATATAGCTGTTTTACTTACTGAACATTTTACTGCTATGTGTGATTTTTCTACTCTCAAATGGTCTATATATTTTGTCTGAATTGCCTTTGTCAATAAGCACAGCGACAATGCAGAAGTTAAAAATTGGTCTGTTGAGTGTTAATTGCTCTTCAGAGGGATCTTGGCAAAGATTCTAAATATCACTAAATACGCCAAGTTTCAAGCTGGCTGCTGATTGCATTAAAGAGTTGTTTGCTACTATCTTCAATTTCTTTGGTGAATCTTTATACCCCAATAACATGATAAGTCTTGTATTGATCACAAAAATTGTAGCCAAACCCTTAATGAGGCAATAATTTTAGAAATATCTATACACAAAAAACAACTGCATATCATAAATGTTGGTATCAAACAGCCTCAGAAATTTAACATGGACAGAATTTAATCTCATTTAAATTGTATGGAGGCTAGCATTGTTTCAGACTAAATCAATACTTTGCCAAAATACAATCAATTGAAAATTGCAGATTTGTGTACCATGGTCCAGAATAGAGAGATTTTTGTCTGGGTCTGAATTGACTTCCTCTAGACTATGCAGCCTTAGATATTTTAGGATGGAAGAAATTACCATTCTCTATAAACCATAAAAAGACTACCGTAATGCCTCTAACACATCCTGTGAACTGATAAAGCTATTCTTAAAAGACACTTATAGAGCTTATATGCATTAATTTTGAAATCAAACAAAACAAAATATAATCATTCAAGGGCCTAAGTTTGTCCTTCATGAAAAAAAGACTTCTAACATAAAGAGATTGATTTTAATATACAGTACCGACCAGACGCATTACCTTACACCAAAGCAGACCCTAAAGCTGACCCCTGATCTGCTTTGGGTCAGGTCAGGTCTGGGTTTTTTTTATATTTGCACCTGCTCTGGGTCCACTTGGGGTCTTCTATGGGTTTACTAAGGATCTGCTCACTGAAGTGGGAAGCAAGGCATGGTTCTATAATCAATAACTGCTTTCTGTGTCCGCTTTGGATCTGCTCTGCTATGGGTCAGCCTGGGGTCTTTTTGGGGTCAGCCCTGGGTCCATAGTAGATCTGAAGCATGCCCTGAGTGGACATAGAAAGCAGACCCCAGATTTGGTTGGGGTCTGTTTTCTGCAAAGTTTGGTCTGATCGATACTGTATATCCCAACCTTTTTAAAGATAGATTTTAAAATGTATAATTAAGCTCTGAAACTTTGCAGAGAATGTTTAAGTTTCAGAAACTATTTTTTTTCCATTTCTGTCCTTTTCCTTATGAATGTCAAGACAATCTTGATACTATAGGTACCATTACTAAGCCTTCAAGTTTCGCTATTTTAAAGGCATCAACTGAAATGACTTAGCAAAAATTGGAATATTAAAAAAAATGAAAATATAAAGGTACAGACTATGAAGATTCAACCTTGGTAGACCAAATGTGTCGGCTAGTATAATGTGAATATATCCAACAGTAAGAAGTCTCAACACCTATGGGGGAATTAAGCCTTGATAAACTAAATGTGTCAGTATAATGTGATGATGCAACAGTGGAAAAGTAAATTAGTACATGTACATGTATCAAGGGACTCTCAACACCTTTAGGGAAAGTTTAAAGTTTCTTCAATCACAACAAATGGGTTTTAACCTCCAAGGAATTGTAGTTTTAAATGTGAACAATTGAAGGAAAAAACCCAGAAATAATGAGTTTTGGATTTAAAAAAAAAACAAAAAAAACTGATAAGTTTCAACAGGAGGCCAATTGGCCTTAATGGTCACCTGAGTAGCATATAACCCATACACAAACTTGTTGAGGAGTCTCATATATGCATTTAATTAATTGGGTTTCATTCTGGAGTAGAAAAATTACAAATTTGTAATGACGACCACCTCCCTGCCTGAAATCTTTCAAAAAGAACTGTGAAACCTATAATTTTAGTGAAAAACTTAAAGATCTGGTCTACAAAATCAGGAATTCAGTTTTCCTTTCAGGTGTGTGGGAGTAAAGAAGATATTTTTTTAACATTTTATGTATTAACACCTACAGTTCCATTTTGGCCCTGCCCTAGAGTAAAAACCCATACTCCAGGGAACATGAAAATTAAAATTTCAGTAGAGGACTTCCTGGTAAACATAATCATAAGTCAGTTTTTTATACAGATGTGTGAGAATAGAGAAGAAAATTTTTAAACATTATATGCATTAACACTATATTGCCCCCCCCCCCCTCATGTCCTGAACCCCTGACCCAGGGGCCATGAATTTCACCATTTAGGTAGAGGAGTTAGTGGACATCATAACCATGTATTCAGTTTTTTGCCAACATGTGTGGGAGTAGAGAAGAATGATTTTTTAAGATTTAAAACATGTTTACTATATGGCCATGTTGGCCCCACCCTAGAGCCTGAACCCCTAACAAAGAGATCATGAATTTCACAATTTTGGTAGAGGGCTTCATGGACATCATAACCAGGCATTTAGATTTTAACAAATATATATGGGAGTAGAGAAGAAGATTTTCTAAGATTTAATACATTTTTACTATATGGCCATATTGGCTCCACCATTGAGCCTGAACCCCTAACAAAGAGATCATGAATTTCACAATTTTGGTAGAGGGCTTCATGGTAAACCAGGCATTTAGTTTTTAACAAATATATATGGGAGTAGAGAAGAAGATTTTTTAAGATTTAATACATTTTTACTATATGGCCATATTGGCTCCACCCTAGAGCCTGAACCCCTGATACAGGGGTCATGAATTTCACAATTTTGGTAGAGGGCTTCATGGACACCATAATCATGCATTTAGTTTTTAACAAATATATATGGGAGTAGAGAAGAAGATTTTCTAAGATTTAATACATTTTAACTATATGGCCATATTGGCCCCACCCTAGAGCCTGAACCTCTGACCTAGGGGTCATGAATTTCACAATTTTGGTAGAGGGCTTCATGGACATCATTATCATGCATTTAGTTTTTAACAAATATATATGGTAGTAGAGAAGACGATTTTCTAAGATTTAATACATTTTTACTATGTGGCCTTATTGGCCCCACCCTAGAGCCAGAACCCCTGACCCAGGGGCCATGAATTTCACAATTTTGGTAGAGGGCCTCATGGACATCATTACTATGCCTCCATTTTTTTCCTCACATGTGTGGGAGTAGAGAATTGGATTTTTTAAAATTTGGCTACTTTTGCATATTTGGCCCTACATGTGGCACCCCGGGGACTGGTAGAGCCATGAATTTCACAATTTAGATTCCTCTTACCATATAGATACCTCACACCAAAAATGGTAACAATCAGCCTTGTAGTTTTTAGGAAGAAGTTAAAAAAATAAAATTGTTAACGCACGTCGCAATACGGACAACAATGGACGAAAACTGATAGCAATATAGTAGGTCACCTGAGTTTACCTAAAAATCCAGTGCAATTTATATAGATAACGAGAGGTCCAGGGGCAACATCGCTCACCTGAGCAACAAAACCCCTAACTCTAATCAATATTAGCATTACAGTATCAAAATCAAAATATCTTGAAAACTAAGTATAGTAGCTCCTGCTCAAAAATTTTTTTAAATTTTTTTTTCTATTTCTATATACCCCCCTCCCCCACCATTGTGGCCCAACTTTCTCTAAGGCATCTTGTTTTGATCAAAGTTTAATCTGCACAACCCATGCTTTCACACAAGTTACTGCTTTTTGGACTAAAAACTCTCCCAGAATATTTATAAAATGTTCTCTGTATATATTCCTATGTAAAAATACCCCCCCCCCCCCAATTATTAGCCGCCCTTCCTCTGTGGACCATGATTTAAACAAACTTGAATCTACACTATTTGAGAATGCCTCCACAAAAGTTTGAGTTTTCCTGGCCGAATAGTTTTTAAGAAGAAGATTTTTAAAGATTTTCTCTATATATTCCTATGTAAAAAATCACCCCTCCCCCATTGTGGCCCCACCCTATCCCCGGGGACCATAACTTGAACAAACTTTAATCTACACTATCTGAGGATGCTTCCACTCCAATTTGACCTTTTCTGGCCTAATGGTTTTTAAGAAGAAGATTTTTAAAGATTTTCTCTATATATTCCTATGTGAAAATCCATCCCCCATTGTGGCCCCATCCTACCCCTGGGGACCATGATTTGAACAAACTTGAATCTACACTATCTGAAGATGCTTCAACTCCAATTTGAGCTTTCTGGTCAAATAGTTTTTGAGAAGAAGATTTTTAAAGATTTTCCCTATATATTCCTATGCATAAATTCATTTCCCTATTGTGTGCCCAACCCTTCCCCCTGGGGGCCATGATTTGAACAAACCTGAATCTACACTATCTGAGGATGCTTTAACTCCAAATTGAGCTTTTCTGGTCAAATAACTTTTGACAAGAAGATTTTTTAAAATTTTCTCTATACATTCTGATGTAAATATCCATTCCCCCATTGTGGCCTCACCCTACCCCAGGGGATCATGATTTCAAAAAACTTAAATCTACACTATCTGAGGATGCTTCAGTACAAGTTACAGCTTTTCTGGCCTTATAGTTTTTGAGAAGAAGATTTTTGAAAAATACCAACAAATTTTCAATATATCTTTATTATATCCCCTTGAAAGAGGGTGTGCTCTTCATTTGAACAAACTTGAATCCCTGTCACCTAGTGATGCTTTGTGCCATGTTTGGTTGAAATCTGCCCAGTGGTTGTTGAGAAGAAGATGAAAATGTGAAAAGTTTACAACAATGCCAACAACAACACCAACGCCAACGCCGACAGACAACGGAATCTTAAACTTCAGGGTATATTCCAACAAGCTATGATCTGCAGGGCAGTGCCCTAATGCTTCAGTGTTGAATAAAAAAACCCTGGTGATATGAATAACTTATTAAGACACAAAATTTCCAAATCATAACAAACTGTAATTAAAAATGTAAGTCACAAGGTGTGGAAGATTCTTAAATTCTTTAAATATTTTACATTTTTCACAGTCAAGGGATATAACTCTTTCAAATCGCATATGGATCTTGATCAATACAACCAACAATGTTCCAAGTTTAAGGGCCATACCCGGTAACTCCATTGCATAACATAAACCTCAAACGTATCTATGATCTATTATTACAAAAAAATTAAACCCAAAACAATTTTCTTTTACCCAACAAAAGTTATCTACAGAACTATAGCTCTGCATTCAGAAAATTTTTAGATGGGCAACCATAAATCATCCACATTTTTCTGACTCGAGAGCTACAGTTCTGCAACTAACACATGTCTGCAGGCAAATTATTTAAAATGTATAATCAATTCTAAACAACCTTGGACCTCCAGACATTATTTTTGTCATAAAACAAAAGTAATTACAGTGTTTAAAGTATGTAGCAAAGAAAAGTTTGATGCCCTTGAACTTTAAAGCTCCCCTGAACTCAGCCCAGTTTTTGAAATAAAATGGCTCATGGGCCACATCACTCACCTGAGCACAGTTCCTTGTATCATTCTTTTTTAGTTTCATAAAACATTTTCCCTGTATATTTCTTTGTTAATCCTCTTGGGGTCCAAGTATTAGTCCAAGGGTCGCAATTTAACAAAATAGAATCTACACTATCTTAGGATGCTTGCATTAAAATCTCACAAATTGTAGCATTATAGTTCTTGATAAGAAGATTCTTAAACATATTCCCAACATATTTCTATATCAAGCTTTGAACCCCTATTGGGGCCCTTGTATTAGTCAGGGGTCACAACTTTTATCAGATTAGAATCTTCATTATATATTGCAGTGGTTCTAAGAAGATTTTCTAAGACACAACCCTATTTTTACAGTTTCACAGTTATCTCTCTTTTAAAAAGGATCTGGCCCTTTATTTAAACAATTTAGAACTCCAGTCCCATAAGAATGCTTTGTATCAGGTTTGGTTAAATTTGACCCAGTGGTTCTAAAGAAGAAGTTAAAAATGTGAAAAGTTTACAGACTGATGGATAGTAAACAGACAACAGGTTATCAGAAAGGCCCACTTGAACCTTCAGTTCAGGTGAGCTTAAAATAGTCTTCTTTATCACATTGTTTAGGAAAAATCTGAAAATCATCCAATCATAAGTTTACAGAAGACTGATAGGCAGTGAAAGCAGTAGAACACTGATAGAGAAAGCAGTAGAACACTGAAAGAGGAAGCAAAAGAACACTGATAGAGAAAGCAGTAGAACACTGATAGAGAAAGTAGTAGAACACTGATAGAGAAAGCAGTAGAACACTGATTGAGGAAGCAGTAGAACACTGATAGAGAAAGCAGTAGAACACTGATAGAGAAAGCAGTAGAACACTGATAGAGAAAGCAGTAGAACACTGATTGAGGAAGCAGTAGAACACTGATAGAGAAAGCAGTAGAACACTGATAGAGAAAGCAGTAGAACACTGATAGAGAAAGCAGTAGAACATTGATAGAGAAAGCAGTAGAACACTGATAAAGAAAAGGCAGTAAAACACTGATAAAGAAAATGCAGTAGAACACTAAGAGAGAAAGCAGGAGAACACAAATAGAGAAAGCAGTAGAATGCTAAGAGAGAAAGCAGTAGAACACTGATAGAAAAAGCAGTAGAACATTGATAGAGAAAGCAGTAGAACATTGATAGAGAAAGCAGTAGAACACTGATAGAGAAAGCAGTAGAACATTGATAGAGAAAGCAGTAGAACACTGATAGAGAAAAGGCAGTAGAACATTGATAGAGAAAAATTGGAAAAATGTAAAGTTCCAAGTGATAAATCTTGGTTGAAATACGGCAAGGTAAGTTCATGAGAAGAATATTTCATCCGATCAAAAGTCAATATGAATACACTCAAAACTTATTACAGTGCATTCTTGCATTTTAACAAAGTAAAATCTGGGAACTATTCTGACAGCAAAAGAGGGCGATCATTCAGTATTTACTTATGCCAAAATATGGACAAACATTAAAAATATAATAGTGTTCACTTCTACCACAGAAAAAATGTCACACATGGTAACATTTTATATTGCAGTTGCATATCTACTTTCCTCCATGGCCAGTATTGATTATTTGAACCAATATACATGAAAGTAAAGATTACTTTTAATATACATCGGTAGTAAATTACTTTGCAGAATTGATGCAGATATAATGAAAATTTGAATTCATCTCTACCTGATTTTGGATTACAGCATCAAAACTTGGTACTTCATTATATTATCTTTGATGTACATGTAATGGTGATCTCTGAAAATATTAAAATTTAATAATTTATGGTTTTCACATATTTTTATGGCATACATTATTTAATGAAGAAATTGCTTTTATTGTAAAACAAAACCCACAAAGTAACATATAGTTTCAACCATATTGTTACAATATGTTTATCCTATCACATGATCAATTTTAAAGGTCATGTGCATATGAATGCCAGTTTGGTTTTTTTTATTACTCTGTAGGTACATGTATGCTATGAAGTACATGTACTAAATAGTTTAGTAATCAATTCTAAATACACAGCTTCATATAAGATATATGCCCTGTATATAAAAATATTGAAATTGTTAGATGTTCTGTTCTCTATTTTCAATGTTGACTGACATAGCACATCAAAAAACTATTTTTGAGATAAATCAATTTTTAACAACATAAAAAACACAGAACAATGTTAGACTTGCAATTAATGAAGAAGTCTAATGGTTTGCTCATTCTTTGGCTCTTTCATCTATGTATCATAATGCTATATTGATTAATTCAATTTTGTTTTATGTACTCTCCCTTACTTTCATTAGTATAAGATCTTATTATCTTGGGTTACAAAAGAAATGTAAATATTACCAATAACTATTTAGGAAAATCTTTCCTTGTTGTTTCATACTAGATATGACCATTGTGTTCATTACAGAAAAAATCACATAACCCAATGACATGGGTTTTGTATTTTTCCTGCTACATGTATTTCCTCCAACCATCATACCCATATGAACCACAAAGGGAGCAACAAAATTTAATGTGATTATTTAATGCAGTAGCTTTTATCCTTAGTTATCAACCCCTTTTCCCCTACCAATGATGAAACATGAGGCCAATGGGACATATTGCTCATCTGAGCAACAATGTCAAACAGTTCAGTTGCCCACAATCTATCCTCCAAATAGTGACCTCTTTCTTACCCCAAGGGTTACAGTATTATCAAACTAAAACAATATTAAAACTTACCATGTACATTTGACTTTCACAAATTTAAGCCTATCATTTCTTAAGAGATTTCTTTTCAATTAATTGCCATTTTCTATTGTAAAAATTGATTACTGCATTCCCTCTTCCCTCTATATCTGGTTGTCTTCTAGCCCCTCCCTGACCCTCAGAGTCATGGTGCAAAGAAATTAAAACTTTAAGTACCGGTACTTGATGTGAAACTTTCTGTCGCATTTTAAAAATTGTTCTTTCCATATATGCTTGCAATTGCCCTATGGTGTTTTCTTTTAATATTTTTTATGTTCTTCAGGTGTGTGTTTGTGTGTGTGTGTGTGTGTGTGAATATGTGATATTGAGCTTATTCTTTGATCTTGTTCAAAGCTATCACAATCCCTAGAGTTTGTAGATTTATTCTGATTATAAGGACCTCATCTATTATTGCCTTACAAATGATGAAATTTCTCCTCAACCACAGCCTGGCGATCCCTATTGCACAATTATTCTACCTGTCAGATGATGGCAATGTTATGGCAGCACCGTCTTGATCAAGACGATTGGAGTAAATTAGAGACTGTCATGCAAAGGAATAATTTATTGCTAATGATGTTGCACACTAATGGCATGGACTTAAAGCAAGACTTGGCCATTCTATATAATCAATACATAATCATTTAAGTCCTGTGTGCTTGATGGCCCTACATTACACTCTTGAGTCTTTATCAAGAAAGGTCAGGTTGCCTGCATCAATGTACAAGAATGGTCATCATAAATATTGTCTCAACACCTACACATTAATTGATTGATTTTAAACCTCTTTCTCTCTCTCTCTCTCTCTCTCTCTCTCTCTCTCTCTCTCTCTCTCTCTCTCTCTCTCTCTCTCACACACACAAATATACATGTAATATGATTGTGGGGGATCTATACTTTTATAGCTATTCAACAATCTATAGAAAAAATTGTGGGGTGAGTAGGTTTAGATAGAGTTTCAGGTGACATAGAGATGTACACAAAGAGCGTAAGAGAACATATATAAGCCCAGATATATAAACATTTTAAGGTAACACAACATCAAGTTTAATGTCTTTATTCAACATATTCATGGTAGAATATAGTGCCTGAAAATTACATGATAGTTTATATTTGAAGTTAGAGATATGATCTGAAAATTTTCACCTGATAATAGTACAATTCTAGAATATCAAGAATGTGACCCTCAGAGATCAAATAGCCATTCCCTCCCCCATCTCAACCAATTTATCATGCCTGTATAGCATTTTTGTTTTGGAATACAGGGTTCAGTTTGAAAAAAAAAATCATGACTACATGTATCAAAACAAGGTTAAATTAAATATTCTAACCCAACAAATATCTTCCTTTACAGGGATCATGAGAGAGGAAGCAAAATGGAAATCCCATGTTAAAAGTCTGTGTACTCAAATGCAATGATAGATTATCTAATAGACAAAACACCTAAATTTGCTTGCAATATATTTTATAAAATCCTGACTAGAAATAAAACTTGAATCAAGCTCAACTTAAATACATGAAATACATGTATTTCAGTCAAAACAGTTATCCATGCATTTTAATCTCTTTTTCTTAAGGTTAACATCTAGTACAGGTACATGAGTGGATCGACCCTTAAGTTTCTGTTTAATATATGAATTCCTTAATTAATGATGTGTATTACCAAAGAATTGTCAACATCCTGGAAAAATGTTATAAACTGTCATCTTCAATGTAATATTCTGCTGCAGAAAACATAAAGGAAGGAGATAATTCAAATTAACTACCATGCAGGTATGATTACCACTCTTTAACTTATTTACTAGATTTTGACCATAATGTGATTTCCTTAAAAAGACACACCTACATGCATATCTAAAAATAAAAATGATGAAATTTTTATTTGTATTTTTGACTCTGATCCAAAACAAAATGGTATATCTAAAAGTTAATACATACTAAAAATGGCAATAAAGTGATTACCTAATATTTATCAAGAATGACTTTATATAATTAAAATAAAGATTTTTTTCCATGATTTTTGTTAAGTTACTTTTTATTGTATATCAAGGCCTTATGTAGTTACATGTAATATAAACTTTTATACATTCAATTTACTAGTACTTAAGGGCATTCTTAATTAAATCTAAAGTGAATAAAAAAAAGGGAAAAAGCCTTTCAAAGATCATGCGAATTAATCTGTTTTACCACTACTGTAAAACTGATTAAGTACGCTTTTTCTATGGTCAAACAACACATAAAACAAAACAAGTATTCAATTTCAAGTATTGGTAGAGATCGAATCAAAATGCTTTTTTTTATCGCCCAGTTCCCAAGACTATAGTGAGAGAATGAGATTAAGTGCAACCATTTAACTACAATACATTCTACTGGTAAATTATTAAACAATTTCATGCAGTAACAAATACCGGTAGCATGTTTATTAGAAACATATATTAAGCAGAAATTTCTGAGGGGACAAATTTCGTTCATTATTTCCAAATTCCACAGTATTTTGTCCCAAATTATGAGCAGCACTTTTATGTAAAATTCTCTGGAAAAATACTACCGTATGTAAAATTAAAAAATGCCTTTAATTTTCCTCACTCTTCACTTGATATAAAACAAAGCTATAGTCACAATTTAAGTGTAAAAGTACCATGTGAACATTGCCAGAATCCATGCAGTTTTTCTCTGTTTTTCTAAAACTCGTAATTATATAGGTTAACTTATTTCAAATACTGTAAAATTCTTAGGTTCTTTCCATATATATGCACTTGCTTGATATTTGAGTAATAAGTAAGCATACATAGTTTTTTTTTCAGATAAAAGATATATTTTCAAACATTTACATTTAAAAGGAGAATTTGAGGAATTGTTTACTTTTTTGGAGGAGTTTATTCAGAAAAATACTTCTTCTAATGACAAGAAATATGACTTCAATACATATACTCACCACACTATGTAATTTTTGTTGTAAGAATACTTATTACTAATGGATGTCAAATTTAGTTGTAATATATATTATCATCATTGATTTGAACAAGAGTCTGTTTCTTAAATGCAGAAGTGTTTTGAGAATTACGCCCTGAAATTTAGATGCAAATGACATTTCTAGTTTTTCCCAATGTCAATAATTTGTCAATTGAATTTACCCAATTTTCTAAAAATGGGATTTCCCCAAAATTACTTATAAATCCCTATTTGCATCTGTATAAAGTTAAAATTTGAAAACCATTTAAGTTTTCTTTACCTGTTGTTTTGGTGCATTGATGTAAATGACAGCAAAGAAAAAAGTAAACAGCTCGGATCAATCTGCAATAAATAAGAAATATATAAGTGCTATTATCCCCTCAGTCTATTATATAATTTTTCAGTAGGACAGTATATGCAAATACAATTATTCATCAACATCAAAACAAGCGTTTGTCCTGTCAGACCATGTACAGTATGCATGGTATTATCTGATTATGTCGTCATATGCTGTTACCTTGCATTTAGCATCATAATTGATTTACACTAAAAATTCTAAAAATGAAATGAATATACATTAATAGTTGTTAATTTGTCAAATTACCACGTTAATCATGCTAATAGGATGTGTTTTCAGACAAAATTTTGCTGTTTACAATTACAAACGCAAATGTAAATTTCCCAGCACAAAGTGGTCGTGATATCAGTCTCTTAATTAACACAAAAATTTCTTGAATTCCAAGAAACAGGGTGTTTTCTTTAATACGATACACAAATACACACTACAGTCACTGACATTAGTCGTTACTTACTAAATTTGAGATTCTATAATCACACAGGAAATTCTACTGCGAAACTAAAAGAAGACTTGATTACGATAAGATGGAAAAAATTCGATCGATGACTACTTTATGTTCCTATCAAATCTATCGTATTACATGACATATTTTAAAATTCACTTTCTTTATTTATTAAATTTCTGTATTGCGATGTTTTCTCCGTTAAATATAACATTTTCTTTTTTAAAATAGACGTTGCGCCTTTATCTAAAAATAGACTTAATAGGAAAAGGGGAAATTCCGAAATGAAAAATAGGCCTTACACACAGGACAAATACAGTCAGCGGGATTTTTTTTTGTTATCAAGGACAGGAATAGCAATTAGGGTGGGTATTTTTATGTAAAAGTATAAAATGCGTTTGCAAAATTCATAATATTATATTCTTCGTTATCATGACCCGCAAAAGGTATTGTAGTGAGTCGTTCTATACATGCATAGACAGTAGCAATGTTTATTATTTCCTTGCAAAAGTAGAAGAGTTACTTCCGTACACTTTCATTTCACAGTTTTAGCTACATTACATAGCTGATTACTATAAAATCGAATACAATGATAATCTTTTATGTCTGCAAAAGTGTCCATATTCATTAGATAATGATTATCTAAATTAATTAGACATTTTGCTTATTTTGATACTAAGCAGACCAACATCCAGGATTCAGAAGATGGCATTTCGGAAACCAGCAAACATAGCAGAAAATTTCGACAGCTTAGAAACTGATTGTTCAATTCAAACACGAGAACCCCGAGAAGATTCCGGTTTTTATTCTGGACCTTCAAGTTGCAAAGAAAGTCTTTGCAAAAAGGAAACAGATCTAATTTCTCCAACGAAAGACATAGGACTGCTGGAAGAAAACATGGAACGTGTTGACATCAACGGTCAGGCAGTTTCTAGATCTGCATCTTGTGAAAATCTTGTAAAAACTGTCCTTCGCATTATAGAGCAAGACTTCGATGGCGATACACTGATTCATGTTGCAATTATACAAAATGAGGAGTATATAGCAAAGTCTATGATTTCCATGGTTTCCATCCTCGACCCAGAGCTCCTTGATATTCCCAATTTTTTATTGCAAACTCCTTTACATTTGGCTGTCCTCGTCCGATCCGTGGAACTCGTGGAAATTCTTATCCAATCGGGAGCCGATTTGGGATGTCGTGATCTCCATGGGAACACACCTTTGCATATTGCCTCTTACCATGGTTTTGACAACATCGTAGTTTGTTTACTGAAATATGCAAGTGGTAAAAAACGAAAATCGACATTTATACAAGAAATAAATGACAGAAATTATGAAGGCCAATCATGTCTTCATCTTTCTACGTTTAACAATAGCCTTCCCGTAATTAACCTTCTGTCAAGATTTGGAGCAGACGTAAATGCACGTGACGGAAAGAGTGGTAAAACGATACTTCATTATGCAGCAGAAATGGGGAACACGATTCTAATGGATTATGTTTTACAGTTACCCGGAGTTGACGTCAATTCCCAAACGTACGCAGGCCAGACACCTAGCTCTCTGGCCAGGGGTCGAGGTTTTCTAGATATTTGGACAACCCTAAGGAAATTTGGCGGGAAAGACCGTGAAGAAATTGACGACACTTAATTTGCATTTTTATTTTATACGTAAAATGAACATCAATTGGTTTCGAATGTTCACTAATACGTACATGTGTGCGGTTGTGCAAACTTTTGTTTAATTCAAATGTAAACGGATAATATTATTTTTTATCCAATTCTGTAAGTAAATATTTTAATATCAAACGATATAATTATCACGTGAATGTACATTTATGTAAATATATATTGTTCTCCTATTGTTAACTTTGATATTCTCAGGTTATTGATATATTAAATAGTTGATCTTGGATATTTGGATATGCTTTATTCTTTAACAAAAATAATGAATCCAATGCTTTCGATAATTTTTGTTTTAATTCCAAATCGCAGACCAAAGAATACTTATTAGAAATCCAAACACAAGCAATTCCAATCAGTGCCCTATCCCTATGCAGGTATATTATGTAGCAATCAGATTAATAGATGGCCGACTTGCTGGGTTTTTTGAAAGGGGGTTCTATATATTCATACGATAGTCACGCTTGAAGTCTTTTTCAATAAGGAATTGAAATAATTTAAATAAATAGGTTGCATCGGCTTTCGACTCGCTGTACCCATGTGTTAATTTTTTAAACTTCTTTTTACGGGTAAATTTTGGGTGTTTTTCTTACATACGGAATACAAAAATGCGGAAGATATATACCAATATAATGCTTTTGAAATATACAAGTACCTGTACGTGCATGAATACACATATATTTTTTTATACATAGTAAATGGGGAATTTATCGCTCCTAAACACACCAAACAGATAATATATTAAGCATAGATATTTCAACCGTGTCTCTTTTGAATATGATGATTAAGCATTTGGAGAAACCTAAATATATGCAATAATTTTTTATCTGTTGGTTGTTTTTTTTAATAGAGCAATAGGGAATTTATCGCTCCTAAACACACCAAACAGGTAAACATTTAATTTATTAAACATACCTATTTCAATCGTGTCTCTTTTGAATATGATGATTAAGCATTTGGAGAAACCTAAATACATGTATATGCAATAATTTCAATAATCTGTTGGTTGTTTTTTTGAATAGAGTAATATTAATAAGTCTGTTGACGTTTTATTTACGGAAAAAACTAAAGAAAAAAAAAACAACCACAAAAAAAAACGTGCTAACCATATTAGGAAATTGAATTTTAAGAGGAACTTAAATTATTTACGGAAAAAAGTAAAGAAAAAGAAACAACCAAAAAAAAAAAAACGTGCTAACCATATAAGGAAATTTAATTTTAAGAGGAACTTAAACTATCTATACAGAATATTTAATCGATTAAGCATCACATCAATGTTTCGTATTAGACAAATCTGCATTTTTAATCCAATCACCATATTAAACGATTCTGTTTTTGTGAAAATATAGAGCATTGCGCCAAACATTGCTCTTGCAGATAAAGAACAATTCAGAGATAGACAGAAGAACATTTTGTTATTTATTTCATGACGGATTGAATGAAAGAAAATAAGTTCTCAAGAAAAAAATTCCCAAGTATGGTCAAAGGTCCTAAAATCAACAGGGTCCATTTTGACGGTGTTCGTCTTTTGTTTACGTCTCGTTCGTTTTCGCAGGAACAAGAGTAATTTTGTATGCATATGATACTGTGATAGACTAGTATGGCCCAGTATTTATTAAAATGCACTTCAAAAAAGTAAAACATTTATTTATGAATTTTTCTTAACAAAAACGTCAAATTTTGTTAATCCAGCATAACTTTGAATTTAGATCATCGTAATACAAAAATATAAACACTATGACGAACCCCATGATGTATCTTCTGCAAGGACTGGAGATTCATTAGTGAAAAACAAGTAATGTTGTGGGGATAAATTTCACTGACAAGATATGTAGAGCAATCGTCGAATTTAGGACCCAGTAATGGCGCCACCCGTAATTTTGTTGATGAATTTATACTTTGTAAATTGAAATAACAAATTTAAAAAGGTTAATCAACTTATGTTAAAACAGCAAGATATGATTGATATTCATGATAAATGTCTTAGCTTTCAAAATTACTGCTCATTTTATCTGAAAAGAAGACCAGTAGATTAAGGCTGTCGAAATATGGGCACACAATGATATTCATAACACTAAATTTTGATTTTTAATTAACATTTGTGGGAAAAAAATACTTTTGAAAGAGAATAGTTCTGATGAATGGTTTAGTATATACAAAACAAAGCGAAAGAGGTCAATAAGTCAACATAATTTCCAGCTCAAATTTTTCACTGTACGTTTCCTAGAAATACATACACAAATGTATTTCTACTACAGTCCTTGATTTAGTATAACGTCATAAGTAATGGTTTCCTGGATATACAGTGTTGTTTGCTTGTAAGAAAGAATGATTGGACGATTTTATCGCTAAACGAAAATATCAGACTAGATCCATCTCAATTGTGAAAGCAAAACAATTGCCGGTATGGTTTAACTTCACCAACAATTCCTAGAATTCAAGATAAAAAATTGAAATAGAAACCGATAATTGATACGCCATTGAAGTGAGGATTATTATTATTTGTTCGTTTTTTGAAAACACAATACGTGAACATAAAGTAATTTTATTCAAATTTCGCAATCATACAAAATTGGAATGCATTTTAATGAAAGATATTGAAACGCTTCGTAATGTGAAATTCGTTCACCTGCTTGCATTTTCACTCATGCTTCATTTAACTTAATATTATCTGAATAATTTTATATATATATATATATATATATATATATATATATATATATATATATATATATATATATATATATATATATATTTATATATATAATTATGATTTTTTATTCAGACAATATTTAGAAGTAAACTGATTGATATATGAGTTAAATAGATCATCCAAAAATAGCCTTATACTAGTATATTAATAAATTCTTCAGCGAAAATTTCTTTTCTAGGTCACCAAACCAACCTATTTAAATATCTCTTTATGTAGTGTTTGAAATCACAGGGATTTTCAGTTCTACTACTGAAAGTGCATAAATAAGGGTGACATAAGTGATTTACTTAAAACACTGGTAACTGGCCATACAGTTAATATACACGTACATGTATGTTATTAAAGTTATCCAATAGAAATGTTCAACTTTTGTTTTAAAAGAAAATCGATGAATTCATAGCACTTTAAAGGGGCATGGTCACGATTTTGGTCAAATTCTATTATTTACAATGCTTTAGAAATGCATTTCTAATGATCAAATAAAATTTGAGAGTTATTCGTTCAGTTATAAGCAAGATACATGGCTTACAATTCTTTGTCATGTAAACAAGGCTCGTGCCCTGTTCTTTTTTTTTTTTACTTAGGTTCAATATACCAGTAAAAAAATCTTTTTCCAGCTTATTTGTCTATCGTTTTATTTGTTTTAAGCATAAATAAACAGTGCGTAACGTTTAACACATTCGTTTTCGGTTTAAATCTGAAAATTTTACTTCAACGTTCAAAATGTAAACAAACGCGCTTTGTTTATATAGCTCTGTAACTCGCTTATAACTCAACAAATGACACTCAAATTTCGGTTGCCTATTAAAAATGCCTTTCTGAAGTATTGCAAATAATAAAATCGGAAAAATAAATTTTGACCAAAATCGTGACCATGCCCCTTTAAGACGAAATTCACTTTCTAATCTAACAGAACTTGGGACTTAAAAAGCTGAATAAAATGATAACACTTCTACAGTACACATCAACTAGTTTATTATTAAAGTAATCCCTGGAATTCTTTTTAAATCAATAATGTTCGCATGAATTTTGTTATTTCAAAGAGACCTCTTCTTAAAATCCCGAATATATGGATGAAGAAGTCAGTTGTGTCTGATTAATCGTATTCACTGGACTGGGAAATAAAAAATCACAGCATATTTTTTGTCCTGTATCTGGTGGTCTGGTATTATTCAATATTCAAATGAAAATCTTTATATGAACCTAATGACGAACACAAGACCCCATGAAAATCTTTTTTGCAGACTCAGAGATAAAATACATGTATAAAACATTTTTTTAAAAATTTATTATAGTTATTTATTGCATTTAGTTGATTAACTTATTCAGTTGGTTATTGTTAAAATATGTGTTTGAAAACATGTTTTCACAGTTCAAAGATTGTGCACATATTCATACTCGAACAAATAGTTTTATACTGGTAAGACTGTAAATAACATTTTTAATTTATTATAGTTATTTATTGCATTTAGTTGATTAACTTATTCAGTTGGTTATTGTTAAAATATGCGTTTGAAAACATGTTTTCACAGTTCAAAGAATGCGCATATATTCATACTCGAACAAATAGTTTTATACTGGTAAGACTGTTAGCTACATATATACTTGTATTACAACGACTGGGATTCTTAATATAAAGAAGAGAGACTACTCAATAGATCTAAACATATATTCCAGTTTAGTATTATTCAAAGGATTCGCAATGTAAAATTAGTCTTTTTATCATACAAAATAAACATATTCATTATTGGTAAATCAACCCGGAAGACTAAGTCTTCTTCCTTCGCTTATTATCTTCAGAAATTCATCAAATTTTCACAAAGTCAAACATACATTGTAAACAAGTGATAGTATCTATTAAATTAAATTTGACCATCTTATTTTCGTAGAAAAGTTAGGTCAAGGTCGTTTTCTCTTTCCTCAACCTAAAGAATAAGAAAATTAATATATGGATTATAAATGGATTTTATCACGCCCGACCGTAAATGATCACCGCATTTTACAAAGAACGACTCCTTCATCCTTAAATAAATTGGCAAAAATGCAAATATGTTGACAATAGAATAAGAGAATATACATATTTTGACGATTTTTAAAATATATTTGCTTATAGATTGAATGTTTTCAATAGCTTGTAAGATGTAAATGTGTTTGAAAAGTCATATTTTATCAACACGTCCAGTAATCCAAGTTTTGAATTCATAGTTTAATGAGGTCAAAAAATTTGTGTGATTGAAACAATTTAAACTACATATATGTTATTTAAATTAAAAACTCCACAGCGAGTTTGATTAAACATAAACTTCAATGTGATATTTTCCTACGCCACTGTTCTGTCAAACGAACAGTTTTTGTTAAATTGTGAACTTTGCTTACTATTTATGTCAATTGGTACAATTTCAAGATTCAATTAAAAAAACTATCTCTATTTTTTAACATATTAATATGAAGATGAAGGACGCTTATTCGAATATCCTTTGGATATATATAGATAATTAATAATAAAAAAAAAAGACGAAAGGAATCTTCCTGAAACAGAATATTGTACCTCGGCGATCTAGAAAAATTGCCGGTCGACCTGTATGATCAAAACTATATCCCTGCGACGTAAACCTGATAAAGAAAGAACTGATATGATCAATCATGCCATATGTACTGAAATCCGTTTTGACTATGACATTGGCTTCTTTGAACATGTTCCTTTTTGCCTGTTTGGCATTAGTAGCTACTGCAGTTGAAGAAAAACGAATACTTTTGAATGACCTGGACTTAATTCACTCTGAAATAACAGCAATGCAGCACAAAATGCAAGAAATGAATTCCAAGTTACAGGACCAACAGAACAAATTGCTTGCTCAGTAAAGACTTATTGCCGAAATTCAAACAAAAACGCAGTCCGGTAATATTAACCTTTTGTGTATTTTGGCGATTGAAATGAGGCACTGTTAAAATTGCAGAATGAAAAGAAGAATCAAATTGAAAAACAAAAATTAAGCAAATCAAAGGTAAATGAATTTACGATTTTTACAATTTTAGGCGGTGCTATTTTTGTTCGCTGGGGAAATCATGGCTGCCCCGATAACGACACCGAACTTGTGTATTCTGGTATGGACAAAATCTTATCGGTATTCAAGATTAAACTACACATAGTACATTGGATAAATCTTTTAAGGGGGTGGGCGGCCATCTTGTACATTTATCGTTTTTCATGTTTGCAGATTTCTAAATCTTCAAAATAAGTCTGTAGCGGCGCATTTCCACAGCTGTTTTAAAGGGACTTGGGTACGATTTGAGATCAAATTTTCATTTTTTATTTTTATGTATAAAATGGTTAACAATTCTAAAAATTATATGGATCCAAGCACTATTGATATTGAATTCCAGTTTCGTTCAACCAGACGCTCAGCTGTCTCCGTTAATCTCCGACAAGCAAGAGAGCCTCTCTGTTTGTCGGAGATTTACGGAGAGAGCCAAGCGTTTGGTTGAACGAGACTATATTAAACTCTGGCGTAGGAATACATGAGACTACATAAATATCTAAATTGTTCGTATTATATAAAATCGGACTATTTTCAAAGTGTTTATAGATAGGTTTCCTTGAAAAACAATGCTTCAGCATACATTACATCGAAATTTTTTTATTATATTCAAGAACTTGTCAGCGGTGATGATCTGTGCTTAGGTCCAAACACTGTTTCACTTTCGGTTTGCCAGAGTAACTGCATAGGAGAGTTGATTTAAATCAACTCCCAAAAATGGAAAAAATAAATTTTGAAAATTTTGCGCTCAAATCGTGTCCAAGTCCCTTTAGGTGTCCTGTTCTTGTATGCACAATTTGCTTATATAAAAACATGTAGAATCTCATATTTATTGTTTTTGTATGTTTTGGCAACAGTTTTAGTCAATTTCGGGCAGAAACAAGCTAGTTCAAAAAATGTTTACTTTCTTATCCTCAAATGTTCAAGATGACCGCACATCCCCCTTAAATTAACATTGGAGTTCATTCCTTTTATGCAATGGTGATTATTACTCATATTAGGTAACTCATCATTGATCAATATGATATATTTTATTGTGTGAACATTTGCCAATACATGTACTGTTCTATGAGAATTGACTACCTAGATATATTTTGAATTATAATTATATTTATCTATAAATGCCTTTTAAATCTTGTTTTTAATTGAAGTCTTTAAGTCTACATGTTATTGTTCTGAAGGATTTGCTGGAGGCTCCTATTATGATCACAAAGGCGCGGCTGTCGATTACGTTTGCTTGACACGAGACCCAGTGTTCACCTCCAAACTCCATGACACCCAGTATGGTTATATGTATGGTGCGGAATACAATTCCAACGCTTTTGGACCTGCTGATGGCAACGATATTCCATGCGCTGTCTGCCGAAGTCTTTCCACATCCAGTGTTCTTATGATTCCAGGAACTAACGTGTGTGTTTCAGGATGGAAGCTGCAATACAAAGGTAATCTTGCAACGGGTTACTACGACTTCCGAGCAGCATCTCAGTACATTTGTTTGGACGAATCCCCCGAAACGGTCATCAACGGACGTGTCAATGACAACGGCAAGCTGATTCACCCCGTAATTGCTGTCTGTGGGGCATTGGAGTGTCCGCCGTATGAAAATGGCAAAACTTTAACATGTGCCGTGTGTACCAAATAATAAAGAAGACTTTCTCTTAATTTATATAATCAGATGCCGTTGAAATTATTGTCTAATTATCTCAATAAAAAAAGATAAGGACACTTGTTTAGAATCTGAAAGTTTACATATCGATACACAGATTAAAAAAAAGCATAGTGTTTTTATAATAATAATGTTACTATATAATTAGGTTTGCAACTGACTGAGTACAGAAATACACAGTATATGATACACCATGAGACTGAGGGATCAATCCAATACAGTGTACCGGTATTTCTGTAGACAGTCAGTAACAAACATTATACGTGTTTTGTATTCCAAAGGACTATCAAGTGACACATTTATTTCATACGAAGCTATGGTCTTAAAAATCCATGTATAAAAGTACATGTAGCTTACATCTCGTCCAATTTAAACAGTCGATCTCATCGAAATTTCATTCTCAGCGTTTCAATAGTCTTTAAAATCTTCGCTGCATCTTTATTCTTTTATAATATTTTGTTGCTGGTTAAATCTAAACGATTTTTTCCTTTTCTCCACAGAGGTTTGAGCAACTTTTTATTCTGCTCCAGACACAACAATGTGACGCCAATTCAAAGGGCAACTACTCTATAATTTAAAAGTTATTTCAAAGGGCAACTTCTCTAAATATTTAAAGAAATTACAGGACGCGGTTTTTTTCATTAAATGTCATTAAATGTTGAGATGAGTAGGCGAAACGTCAGCCACACTGCCGAATATTAATTCTCACCGGACGGATATATCCGGTGAGATATATCCGATAATATATCCTGTAGTCACTATAGCATTGAATCGTGATATTTTTAAAGATACAGTCTCATAACTGCGGCGGTTTGTGCATACAAAGTGAGTAACGCGCGTTAGCGCGTTATGAAAATTTGTATGCACACATCGCTGCATTATTGAGACTGTTTCTTTAAAAAAATCATGATTTAAAGCTTATATTTACCTTTTTGATAACCTCTTGTCTTGTCTGCAAATGTTTTTTTATACCTTAAAATTCCTATCTTATCCTAAGGGAAAGTTCATAATAATGTTGTAACAGCCAAAAGAGTGAACTTTGATTTTTGCTTGTGACGTTGCAGTTTACAGAGTTCAACGTTTGTGACGTCATAATAAAACTCGTCATTTTAATCTTTGAGTAACCTGTGTGTATTAGAGTGTTATAACTGCCGTAGCTTTCAACACACTTTACAAGCAAAAAATATGTGGAATGTAAATATGTCTCATTATAAACTAATGGAAGTGCGACATTTCAGTCCAAGGGAAAACAATGAACAGTTTGTATAATTTATTAATATGTTAGTATTTATATAGTGTAACTATAGTTGGCAATACCAGTACATTTTCCTCGAAAACCTTTCTTAATGACATAACACATGTCAAAATGATTGTGGTATTATAAAGTTATCACGAAAGTAGTGTTGTGAATTTCATTACGAGCTGAAAATTATTACTCATTAGTCATTTACTTTTTTAACACTGGTAACTTTTGATGTCATACTTTTAATATAATTATTTACATGTACGATATCAAAGTTATTCTAGAAATGTTAAAATTAAAATTTTGTCTTTAAAATATCCGTGAATTTATAGCACTTTTAGATAAAATTCACTTTCTAATCTAACTGCAGATAAATGAAATGGTAACACTTCTATAGAATTCATCGGAAAATAAAAACCCCAGTTGCACTGTCTGCAAATATTTAGGATCGATAGAACAGGACACTGATCACGCGAATAACATTGTAATAATGCTTTGATGTGCTAACTCTATTTTGACTTCATAATTGATTTGAATGTATGATGCTATGATGTCATTTATCCATTATGACGTCAAACATGGTTTGATAGATTTTCCCCCGTACTTTACGGATCTTAAGTAGTCATTTTCACAACATTAGTTTGGAAAAATTTAATATTTTCAATTTTTGAACTGTAAATGTACAAAATCATAAGCGGTTAATAAAATCAAATATATACTCTCATTATTATTCTGTTAGTGTTAATTAATAAATCTAAAGAAATCATTACTTTTTTATGGTTCAAAACAGAAATTGTCACAAAAAATTGTAATTCCCAGAATAAAGGGTAGGGCTGATTTTTATTGTAGTATCTCCCTTGAATGCCAAGAAATTGGCCATGAAAATTTTTTAAGTTAAAAAGCAAATACAAAGGTTGATATGCAATTTAAAAAAAATATTAAGAATCTTTTTTGTGCTATCACATTTTGTTCCAATTTAGAATCAAAAAGTCCAAAATTTGATGATTTTAGCAATATTTTGATAAAATTATGATATTGATCTGTAAAAAAGGCAATGATGTTAAAAATTTTGAATTATATTTCCATTCTTAAAATTAATGATTATAATTTGCAAATAAATTCCATCAAATAAAATAATTATTGCAGAAAATTGAAATTGTCCAAAAAAAATTCATAATGCCAGATAGTAGTCATGAAAATGATATATGCTGGAGAGAACATCTTAATGTTAATGTGTTTAAAAAAGCAAAAAAGTTCTTTGACAAATAATTTTACACTGCAACGTTCTATTCCCCCTTAGACGGATCGATCCTATTGATAAGCAAAGATGATCTATAAGAAATATTTACATCTATCTAATATTTTCCCTTCTATTTCTTACAACAATCGATTGTAATCCAGGCAAGCATGACAAGACAGAAATCTACGGCATTCTGTGAAATGACCTAGTTGTCAGCGTAAGAATATACGCATTCTGAACTGCTTTTTGGTGCCTTGCTTCGCATTTTGAATTCTTGCAGCTAGTTAAATAATTTCTACATTGTTCATCATTACCTTCCTTGTACATTTGGTGTTTACTTTTTTTTTAATTATTATTTTTGATCCACCAAAACCAAATCTACATTGAGAGCACGGACTTTACGGAGTCTATATGGACTGTTTAAAAGGGCATGGTCACGATTTGGGTATAAAATTATCTTTCCGATTTTAATGTTTACAATGCTTCAGTAAAGTATTTTTTACAGGCAACTAAAATTTGAGTTTCATTTGTTGAATTATAGGCGAGTTGCTGAGCTTACTATTCTTCGCTATGTAAACAAAGCTTTGGTTTACATTTTGAATGATGAAGTGAAAATTCCAGTTTTAGACATAAAATGAATGTGTTGAACGTTAGTAACTATCTATTTATGCTTAAAACGAATTAGAAGATAGAAAATTAGCTTGAAAGAGATTTTTACAGACATATTGAACCTAAGTAAACAAAAACAGGACACGACAAAGATTTAAGAGCCCTGTATCTTTCTTATAACTCTACGGCCGACTCTCAAATTTCATTTGATCATTTGAAATGCATTTCTAAAACATTGTAAATAAAATAAAACCCAGAAAAATGTTATTTGACCAAAATCGTGACTATAACCCCTAAGAGACATCCAAGTACCTGTAGTTATCAGGGTTCTCTTCACATGTATGCAAATATGGCTGTTCCTGATGTGTATGACTTTAATCGACAATAATTATATTCACGTACTTTTACTCACTCTTTAAGGATAATAAATTAGATGATTAAAAAAATATAAACAGTAACATGCCTCCTTTCTAAAAGGGATATATCATAGCCCGCATTTATTACCTCAGACTTTCTTAAATTTTAAAGATATTTTTATTTTTCTATGATTCAAAGTTTGATTTTTTTCCCACATGCATTACAAAAACTCTGATATATTAATAGTACCAAATTGCACTTTGTAATAAATATTTTACCATTTTAGTAAACATTATATAATCTTATTATAAAAAGGTTGGACTCTTTTATGGGCGGCGAAAAGAAAAAAAATGTGGAGAAATCTAAAAAATGTGCAATAATTTTTTCACTATAATATCCGTTGCTGGTTTTTTTATAGAAGTAATATTAAGTATGTTGGCGTTTTTCTAGGAAAAAATGTAAACGAACGTGCTAACCATATAAGGAAATTATCTATACAAAACAATTTATCGATTAAGCATCACATCAATGTTACTTATTATACAAATCTGCACTTTCAATCAAATTACCCTATTTTAGATTCTGGTTTTTTTTTTCTGCAAGCACTGCGCCACACAATGCGCTTGCAGATAAAGAACAATTCAGAGATAGATAGAACATTTTGTTATTTCTTTTAAGATGGATTGAATGAGAAAAAACGTTATCGAGAAAAACATTTCCCATGTATTCATAATAATAATTTTGCATTAATTAACATTTGTAGTAAGGAAAATACTTTTGAAAGACAATAGTTCTGATGAATAGTTTAGTATATACAAAACAATGCGAAAGAGGTCAATAAGTCAACATAATTTCCAGCTCAAATTTTTCACTGTACGTTTCCTAGAAATACATGTATAAATGTATTTATACTACAGTCCTTGATTTAGTATAATGTCATAAGTAATGGTTTCCTGGATATACAGTGTTGTTGCTTATAAGTAAGAATGATTGGACGATTTTATCGCTGAACGAAAATATCAGACTAGATCCATCTGAATTGTGAAAGCAAAACCAATTGCCAGAATGGTTTAACTTCACCTACAATTCCTAGAATTCAAGATAAAAATTTGAAATAGAAACCGATAATTGATACGCCATTGAAGTGAGGATTATTATTATTTGTTCGTTTTTTGAAAACACAATACGTGAACATAATGTAATTTTATTCAAATTTCGCAATCATACAAAATTGGAATGCATTTTAATGAAAGATATTGAAACGCTTCATAATGTGAAATTCGTTCACCTGCTTGCATTTTCACTCATGCTTCATTTAACTTAATATTATCTGAATAATTATATATATATAAATAATATATATATTTATATATATATATATATATAATATATATATATAATTATGATTTTTTATTCAGACAATATTTAGAAGTAAACTGATTGATATATGAGTTAAATAGATCATCCAAAAATAGCCTTTTACTAGTATATTAATAAATTCTTCAGCGAAAATTTCTTTTCTAGGTCACCAAACCAACCTATTTAAATATCTCTTTATGTAGTATGTGAAATCACAGGGATTTTCAGTTCTACTACTGAAAGTGCATAAATAAGGGTGACATAAGTGATTTACTTAAAACACTGGTAACTGGCCATACAGTTAATATACACGTAAATGTCTGTTATTAAAGTTATCCAATAGAAATGTTCAACTTTTGTTTTTAAAAAAAACCGATGAATTTATAGCACTTTAAAGGGGCATGGTCACGATTTTGGTCAAATTCTATTTTTATGTTTTAGTATTTACAAATTTATATAAAATAAATCACGTGATTTAGAAATGCATTTCTACTGCAAGATACAGGGCTCGAAATTCTTTGTCATGTAAACAAGGCTCGTGCCCTGTTTTTTTTTTTTTACATAGGTTCAATATACCAGTAAAAAAATCTTTTTCCAGCTTATCTGCCTATCGTTTTTTTTTTAATTTTAAGCAAAGATAAACAGTTCGTAACGTTTAACACATTCGTTTTAGGTTTAAAGCTGAAAATTTTACTTCAACGCTCAAAATATAAACAAACGCGCTTTGTTTATATAGCGAAGAATTTCAAGCTCTGTAACTCGCTCATAACTCAACAAATGACACTCAAATTTCGGTTGCCTATTAAAAATGCCTTTCTGAAGTATTGCAAATAATAAAATCGGAAAAATAAATTTTGACCAAAATTGTGACCATGCCCCTTTAAAGCTATACACGCTATAATTTACGTCAATTTTGAATGACAGTGAAAACGCATGTGTTTGTCTATTTATAAAAGTTATCCTTAATCTGTAAATTACAATGGTGAATTCCATCTCGTTACAAAGATATAGATTTTTAATTGTTTATTTTCCTGCCAGGAAAATATACCTTTTCATGAATATTGATAAAGGAAGAGCAAACCGACCTCATTGCGCATGTCCGCGGAGAACTAGGTGGTCGTTATTGTTTGCCTAATTAAATATCCAACTTGATTTTTAATATGCTGAACAGTTGTTAATTTGAAATACATACATGTATAATGAGTAAAATACGTTTGTCATTCACGATACCCTTACTTCTGCATTAACACTTATAGTATCTATAAATAGCACATAGGGGAAAAACACAGGTCTACGTCATTTTTTTAAAGGCAGTATTTATATCTACTCACAGGCTTGTAATTTTTTCTTTTGTTTGTACCCGTATATCGGACAAATTTATGCTTTCCTGAAAATATCCTTTCCTTTGTGAAACTATCACAATTATGAAGATGTTGACCCTTCACAAGTTTTGGTATGATAGGCTAAATTTAGCTGTCGATATCACGTGATAGATTGATATTCACGAGGAGGCATTAATTTCCTGGCAGGAAAAAAAATATTTTTTATTGTTTAATATTTGATATATTTGTTACGTGATCGAATTGAGCATTATAATTAACAGCATAAAGGTAACTTTTATTAGTAATCGAACACATACATTTTCCACTTTATTCAAAATTGACGCAAATTATAGCGTGTATAGCTTTAAGACGAAATTCACTTTCTAATCTAACAGAACTTGGGACTTAAAAAGCTGAATAAAATGATAACACTTCTACAGTACACATCAACTAGTTTATTTTTAAAGTAATCCCTGGAATTCTTTTTAAATCAATAATGTTCGCATGAATTTTGTTATTTCAAAGAGACCTCTTCTTAAAATCCCGAATATATGGATGAAGAAATCAGTTGTGTCTGATTAATTAATCGTATTCCCTGGACCAGGAAATAAAATTCACAGCATATTTTTTGTCCTGTATCTGGTGGTCTGGTATTATTAAAGCTGTACACGCAATAATTTGCGTCAATTTTGAATAAAGGGGAAAATGTATGTGTTTGATTACTAATAAAAGTTACCTTTATGCTGTTAATTATAATGCTCAATTCGATCACGTAACAAATATATCAAATATTAAACAATAAAAAATATTTATTTTCCTGCCAGGAAAGTAATGCCTCCTCGTGAATATCAATCTATCACGTGATATCGACAGCTAAATTTAGTCTATCATACCACAGCTGGTAAAGGGTCAACATCTTCATAATTATGATAGTTTCACAAAGGAAAGGATATTTTCAGTAAAGCATAAATTTGTCCGATATACGAGTACAAACAAAAGAAAAAAATACAAGCCTGTTATGTAGATATGAATACTTCCTTTAAAAAAATGACGTAGACCTGTGTTTTTCCCCTGTGTGCTATTTATAGATCCTATAAGTGTTAATGTAGAAGTAAGGGTATCGTGAATGACAAATGCATTTTACTCATTATACATGTATGTATTTCAAATTAACAAATGTTAAGCATATTAAAAATCAAGTTGGATATTTAATTAGGCAAACAATAACGACCACCTAGTTCTCCGCGGACATGCGCAATGAGGTCGGTTTCGCTCTTCCTTTATCAATATTCATGAAAAGGTATATTTTCCTGGCAGGAAAATAAACAATTAAAAATCTATATCTTTGTAACGAGATGGAATTCACCATTGTAATTTACAGATTAAGGATAACTTTTATAAGTAGACAAACACATGCGTTTTCACTGTCATTCAAAATTGACGTAAATTATAGCGTGTATAGCTTTAATTTAATTTAATTTTTTAAGAAGTAATTTATTCAAGTATATAAATACATTGAAATGGATTGAACAGCAGGCACAATGCCTATTTATGTTCTCTCCTGTAGTCAAGGTATTATATGAGTAATTATATAATTTTATATAAGATATATATACATATATATTGCAATGGAATTTTGTGTAATAGATTAATATTATAAATAGCATTGGAAGGAGGTACAGTGCAAAAAAATAAACAAGACAAATAGCTTATGATAGGAAAATGAAAATAAAAAAAATAAAAAATAATGGTTAATTGCTAAGGTTGAAAAATAAAAAAGTATATGTAATGTAGAGAAAAAATGAGAAAGAAAAGAAAAAACATGTAATAAAACAAAACAAAAATTAATAACAGAGTAGGAAAAAATGGAAAGTTTGGGGGGATGGGGTGGGAGGGGGAGGTGGAGAACAAATAAGCAATAAAAAATGAAAAGAAAGGAGTGTAAGGACAGTCAGTGATACCCATTTTGATACATTTTTTTATACAATGTGTACATTTTTACCTATACATTTACTTAAATCTGTTTGTACTTTTTATGTAAAAATGAATTTTATCAAATAATAGTAAGTTGTTTTGAAATGTTAGATTATCACTTCCAAAAAGTAGATTCTTAATTGTGATTGGTATGGAATTGTCGTTCATATAATCAAATAGAGATTTTCTTTGGGAGGCATATGATGGACAGTGTAAGAAATAATGTTTAGAGTCTTCCACTTCAAGAAGGCACTTCTGACATAGTGGAGAAGCAATAAGGTGGTGTGAGTAAAGGTCAGCATTTAACAATGCCAAATATTTTCTAATCTTTTGCCATGGTTAAATAATTTATGCATATACAGTTTTTTACTATTAATATTTTTGAGGCTGTTCTTAAATGCTGAAACTGTAGTTATATTTTTTGTATTTTGAGGTAGATTGTTCCACAATATAATTGTAGATGGTATAAAACTATTGAAGTAAGATGTTGTTCTTGCAACAGGAGTGCGATAGATGAAATTGTTTCGAAGATTGTAGGTATTATGTGGGGGGAAACATTCACCAACAATATTAGATAAGTATTCAGGGGTATAATTGTTTAATATTTTGAACAATAATATTAATTTATGGTTATTTCTACGTTTCTTAAGTGTTTCCCAGCCTAATTCCTGATATAGGTATTGTTTAGATGAGTTTCGTCTAAGACCAGTAATTATTCGTGCCGCTTCAATCTGTATACTTTCCAATAAATTACTTTGTTCATCTGTACAATTGTCCCAGACTACATCACCATACTCTAACACAGGGCGAATAAATGCAAAGTAAATTTTAATCAATGATTCCCTATTTATTTTATATTTAAGTATGCGTAGCATGTTCAATCTTTGGCATGCTTTTTCGTAGATATTTGATATATGATGTGACCATCCCCCATTTGATTGCAAAGTAAGTCCTAAGTGACAATGATTATTTTTTGGATAATATTGTTTAAAGTGTTACCAAAAGAGACCATGGGATGGGTTTTTTTCTTTCTGGAAAAGTTAACATTTATTGTTTTGTTTGGATTAAAATCCACCAGCCATTGATTAGACCACTGTTTGATTTTTTCAAGATCAGCTGTTAATGATTTAGCTGAATTATTATCATTATCATCAACTACTACAAAAAGTGATGTGTCATCTGCAAAGAGTCTTATTTGGTTGCATATATTTTCAACAATATCATTAATGTAAATAAGAAAGAGGAAGGGTCCTAACACTGACCCCTGGGGTACTATTCAATATTCAAATGAAAATCTTTATATGAACCTAATGACGAGCAAAAGACCCCATGAACATCTTTTTTGCAGACTCAAAGATATAATATAAAACATTTTTTTAAAAATTTATTATAGTTATTTATTGCATTTAGTTATTAACTTATTCAGTTGGTTATTGTTAAAATATGCGTTTGAAAACATGTTTTCACAGTTCAAAGAATGCGCATATATTCATACTCGAACAAATAATTTTATACTGGTAATACTGTTAGCTACATATATACTTGTATTACCACTGTCCTTTCTGATATATTTCATTTTATCAAATAAAATATACAACATACAACATGAGTTGTATATTTTATTTGATAAAATGAAATATATCAGAAAGGACACCACGACTGGGATTCTTAATATAAAAAAGAGAAACTACTCAATAGATCTAAACAAATATTCCAGTTTAGTATTATTCAAAGGATTCGCAATGTAAAATAAGTCTTTTTATCATACAAAATAAACATATTCATTATTGGTAAATCAACCCGGAAGACTTTAAGTTACTAAGTCTTCTTCCTTCGTTTATTATTTTCAGAAATTCATCAAATTTTCACAAAGTCAAACATACATTGTAAACAAGTGATAGTATCTATTAAATTAAATTTGACCATCTTATTTTCGTAGAAAAGTTAGGTCAAGGTCGTTTTCTCTTTCCTCAACCTAAAGAATAAGAAAATTAATATATGGATTATTAATGGATTTTATCACGCCCGACCGTAAATGATCAGTGCATTATACAAAGAACGACTCCTTCATCCTTAAATAAATTGGCAAAAATGCAAATATGTTGACAATAGAATAAGAGAAAATACATATTTTGATGATTTTTAAAATATATTTGCTTATAGATTGAATGTTTTCAATAGCTTGTAAGATGTAAATGTGTTTGCAAAGTCATATTTTATCAACACGTCCAGTAATCCAAGTTTTTAATTCATAGTTTAATGAGGTCAAAAAAATTGTGTGATTGAAACAATTTAAACTACATATATGTTATTTAAATTAAAAACTCCACAGCGAGTTTGATTAAAAATAAACTTCAATGTGATATTTTCCTACGCCACTGTTCTGTTAGACGAACAGTTTTTGTTAAAGTGTGAACTTTGCTTACTATTTATGTCAATTGGTACAATTTCAAGATTCAATCTAAAAAAACTATCTCTATTTTTTAACATATTAATATGAAGATGAAGGACGCTTATTCGAATATCCTTTGGATAGATATAGATAATTAATAATAAAAAAAAAAGACGAAGGGAATCTTCCTGAAACAGAATAAACATATTCATTATTGGTAAATCAACCCGGAAGACTTTAAGTTACTAAGTCTTCTTCCTTCGTTTATTATTTTCAGAAATTCATCAAATTTTCACAAAGTCAAACATACATTGTAAACAAGTGATAGTATCTATTAAATTAAATTTGACCATCTTATTTTCGTAGAAAAGTTAGGTCAAGGTCGTTTTCTCTTTCCTCAACCTAAAGAATAAGAAAATTAATATATGGATTATTAATGGATTTTATCACGCCCGACCGTAAATGATCAGTGCATTATACAAAGAACGACTCCTTCATCCTTAAATAAATTGGCAAAAATGCAAATATGTTGACAATAGAATAAGAGAAAATACATATTTTGATGATTTTTAAAATATATTTGCTTATAGATTGAATGTTTTCAATAGCTTGTAAGATGTAAATGTGTTTGCAAAGTCATATTTTATCAACACGTCCAGTAATCCAAGTTTTTAATTCATAGTTTAATGAGGTCAAAAAAATTGTGTGATTGAAACAATTTAAACTACATATATGTTATTTAAATTAAAAACTCCACAGCGAGTTTGATTAAAAATAAACTTCAATGTGATATTTTCCTACGCCACTGTTCTGTTAGACGAACAGTTTTTGTTAAAGTGTGAACTTTGCTTACTATTTATGTCAATTGGTACAATTTCAAGATTCAATCTAAAAAAACTATCTCTATTTTTTAACATATTAATATGAAGATGAAGGACGCTTATTCGAATATCCTTTGGATAGATATAGATAATTAATAATAAAAAAAAAAGACGAAGGGAATCTTCCTGAAACAGAATATTGTACCTCGGCGACCTAGAAAAATTTCCGGTCGACCTGTATGATCAAAACTATATCCCTGGGACGTAGAAAAGTTAGGTCAAGGTCGTTTTCTCTTTCCTCAACCTAAAGAATAAGAAAATTAATATATGGATTATTAATGGATTTTATCACGCCCGACCGTAAATGATCAGTGCATTATACAAAGAACGACTCCTTCATCCTTAAATAAATTGGCAAAAATGCAAATATGTTGACAATAGAATAAGAGAAAATACATATTTTGATGATTTTTAAAATATATTTGCTTATAGATTGAATGTTTTCAATAGCTTGTAAGATGTAAATGTGTTTGCAAAGTCATATTTTATCAACACGTCCAGTAATCCAAGTTTTTAATTCATAGTTTAATGAGGTCAAAAAAATTGTGTGATTGAAACAATTTAAACTACATATATGTTATTTAAATTAAAAACTCCACAGCGAGTTTGATTAAAAATAAACTTCAATGTGATATTTTCCTACGCCACTGTTCTGTTAGACGAACAGTTTTTGTTAAAGTGTGAACTTTGCTTACTATTTATGTCAATTGGTACAATTTCAAGATTCAATCTAAAAAAACTATCTCTATTTTTTAACATATTAATATTAAGATGAAGGACGCTTATTCGAATATCCTTTGGATAGATATAGATAATTAATAATAAAAAAAAAAGACGAAGGGAATCTTCCTGAAACAGAATATTGTACCTCGGCGACCTAGAAAAATTTCCGGTCGACCTGTATGATCAAAACTATATCCCTGGGACGTAAACCTGATAAAGAAAGAACTGATATGATCAATCATGCCATATGTACTGAAATCCGTTTTGACTATGACATTGGCTTCTTTGAACATGTTCCTTTTTGCCTGTTTGGCGTTAGTAGCTACTGCAGTTGAAGAAAAACGAATACTTTTAAATGACCCGGACTTAATTCACTCTGAAATAACGGCGATGCAGCACCAAATGCAAGAAATGAATTCCAAGTTACAGGACCAACAGAACAAATTGCTTGCTCAGGAAAGACTTATTGCCGAAATTCAAACAAAAACGCATACCGGTAATATTAACCTTTTGTGTGGGCGGCCATCTTGTACATTTATCGTTTTTCATGTTTGCAGATTTCTAAATCTTCAAAATATGTCTGTAGAGGCGCATTTCCACAGCTGTTTTAAAGGGACTTGGATACGATTTGAGATCAAATTTTCATTTTTTATCTTTATGTATAAAATGGTTTACAATTCTAAAAATTATATGGATCCAAGCACTATTGATTTTGAATTCCAGTTTCGTTCAACCAGACGCTCAGCTGTTTCGTTAATCTCCGACAAGCAAGAGAGCCTCTCTGTTTGTCGGAGATTTACGGAGAGAGCCAAGCGTTTGGTTGAACGAGACTATATTAAACTCTGGCGTAGGAATACATGAGACTACAAAAATATCTAAATTGTTCGTATTATATAAAATCTGACTATACAAAGTGTTTATAGATAGGTTTCCTTGAAAAAAACAATGCTTCAGCATACATTACATCGAATTTTTTTTATTATATTCAAGAACTTGTCAGCGGTGATGATCTGTGCTTAGGTCCAAACACTGTTTCACTTTCGGTTTGCCAGAGTAACTGCATAGGAGAGTTGATTAAAATCAACTCCCAAAAATGGAAAAAATAAATTTTGAAAATTTTGCGCTCAAATCGTGTCCAAGTCCCTTTAGGTGTCCTGCAACAGTTTTAGTCAATTTCGGGCAGAAACAAGCTAGTTCAAAAAATGTTTACTTTCTTATCCTCAAATGTTCAAGATGACCGCACATCCCCCTTAAATTATCATCGGAGTTCATTCCTTTTACGTAATGGAGATTATTACTCATATTAGGTAACTCATCATTGATCAATATGATATATTTTATTGTGTGAACATTTGCCAATACATGTACTGTTCTATGAGAATTGACTACCTAAATATATTTTGAATTATAATTATATTTATCTATAAATGCCTTTTAAATCTTGTTTTTAATTGTAGTCTTTAAGTCTACATGTTATTGTTCTGAAGGATTTGCTGGAGGGTCCTATTATGATCACAAAGGCGCGGCTGTCGATTACGTTTGCTTGACAAGAGACCCAGTGTTCACCTCCAAACTCCATGACACCCAGTATGGTTATATGTATGGTGCGGAATACAATTCCAACGCTTTTGGACCTGCTGATGGCAACGATATTCCATGCGCTGTCTGCCGAAGTCTTTCCACATCAAGTGTTCTTATGATTCCATATGGAACGCCATAGCTGCCTTAAGGTCAATTTCATATTATATGAACTGGTATTTCATTTATATGCAATAGTAATATCATTATATGCAGTGGTAACATCATTACATGCAGTGGTAACATCATTATATGCAGTGATAACATCATTTTATGCAGTGATAACATCATTATATAATATTATTTCACCATTATATTCAGGGGTAAAATCTATATATGAAGTGGTGACATCATTACGTTATGTCGTAAGATCATTATGTGCAGTAGTTTATTCATTATATGTTATGAATAAATCTTTATATGCTATGATAAACTCATTTCATACAGAGCTAAACTCATAATGAACTATTGTTCAATCGTTATGTTATATGGTACACTCTTCATGTGCAGTTGCAAAATCCTTTTATGCAGTGCAACTTCTTGACATTAGGTGATAAGTTCATTATATGCAGTACTAACATCATGTTATGGTGTATTAAAACCATTATGTATGGTGGTAAAACCTTTATGTATTGTGGTGAAAGCTTTACATGCAATTGTAAATCCTTTATATGATGTGACAATTTTATAATATGCCGTTGTTGAGTCATTATATTATGAAGTCAGTTCTTTACATGATGTGATCATTTCATTATATGGAGTGGTAACTTCTTTATATGCAGTCGTAACTCTTTATGATGAGGTTGTAAACTGGTTCTCGCTGAAAAGTTTTAATGGGGAAGAGGTCCAGTTTTATTTTTAGAAAGATGCCGCGTTCGTTGTGACGATGCACATTTCCTGGTCAACTTGTCGGGTTTTTTTAAGAGAGAGAGAGAGAGAGAGAGAGAGAGAGAGAGAGAGAGAGGGAGAGAGAGAGAGAGAGAGAGAGAGAGAGAGAGAGAGTTTATCTGTCCTTTAACATCGATATCATAATATCAATCATTGAACCCATTATGTATGGTGGTAAATCGAATGTATTATTAGTAGAGTATGCTTTTAATTTAAGAGTAAAAGAAATTACAAAAAATGAAGCAAGCGTTTTAAAATCAAAGTCGAAAGACCTTTGTTTCAATGTACCAGGTAGATGCTACTTCTCGCTGATTAATGCCTCCAACACAAAAGGAATAGACAGATTTTTATTCATAGACATAAATAAAAATTATTTTTCATTTTTCTTAAAATTAATTTTATTTTTAAGAAATAATAAAGAAATTGGTTGGTCTTAACCTCTTTTTATGGTTGTTTCATCCACTGTATAAAATTTAAGCTCACCGGGCATGTATTTTTGTATTTTAAATCCTACAAAGAAGGTGTTGCAGTTCCTGTGCTATTTTCCATAAAGCTGTTGCAGATATCTTCATATTATTTTTATAGGACCATTTTATACGCGGATCAATACAAAATTTTCGGGGGGGGGGGGGGGGGTGCGATGAATACTGAAGTTTGCCGAAGGGGTGGGGGGAGGTGGGTCCGAGGCAAATTTTTGGTAATTTCATGGAAATTTTAAGAAATTTTAATTTTTCTGGGGCGGGGTCCTCCCCGCGACCTCCCCCCCCCCGTTCAAGACCCCCATGCATTAAACAAATTGTAAAATGGTTTCACTGAAAAATGTGACTGGTTTCATGGCATATCCGATTTTTGTTTCAAAGAGGCATATTTTTAAAGATTAAACTTCGAAAAAAAAAAAAAAGTTTTAAAACGCTTGTTATTGTAATATTTTACATGTGTGCTGATTTTTTCAACGTTACCGACTTTGTTCACATTATAAACATTTGTAGCTGCAGATCTGTAGCTCTCTGGTTGAAAAAATTCGGATAGACAAATTGTCTATCCGATTTTTTTTTAAACCAGAGAGCTACAGATCTGCAGCTAAAACATTTGCTGCTGAACGAGGAAGTAACGCATTAATCGATAATGTTAATGTATTTTTTTTGTAAAATATGTCGTTTTCAAAATATATATACATATTGTTCGACATCGTTAAAAGCAAGCCGTGCAATAATGTATGAATCAGCAAAATACGGATAAGTTTGTTCCAAGCACCACGGTTTATATGGATGCTATTAAAATTATTTTAAATAACAATCAAGAGCAAAGTAACTCCTCAATTTAAACGTTTTTGAAGAGACAGAATTAGATTTATTAATTCAAAAAGCTCCAAAGAATTACATACATATTTAAAACACGATAGCAAGTAGAAATTAAATTGTTCTATGTTAATATCAAGATACATAAAGTGATCTTCCTATCTGTATGCGCGGATCTAGAAGCAGAGGGGGGTATAAAATTTCTACAAAGTACAATCATTTAGTTTTTGAAATTTATTTTACTTTTAAAATTAAACGCGTACTCTACTAAAAATTCATTCGATTTATCACACATCGATGTATCAAGAACAGAGAAAATCTCTCTCTCTCTCTCTCTCTCTCTCTCTCTCTCTCTCTCTCTCTCTCTCTCTCTCTCTTCAAAACAAACGACAAGTTGACCAGGAAATGTGCATCGTCATAACGAACGCGGCATCTTTTTTAAAAATAAAACTGGACCTCTTCCCCATTAAAACTTTTCAGCGAGAACCAGTTTACAACCTCATCATAAAGAGTTACGACTGCATATAAAGAAGTTACCACTCCATATCATGAAATGATCACATCATGTAAAGAACTGACCTCATAATATAATGACTCAACGACGGCATATTATAAAATTGTCACATCATATAAAGGATTTACAATTGCATGTAAAGCTTTCACCACAATACATAAAGGTTTTACCACCATACATAATGGTTTTAATACACCATAACATGATGTCAGTACTACATATAATGAATTTATCACCTAATATCAAGAAGTTGCACTGCATAAAAGGATTTTGCAACTGCACATGAAGAGTGTACCATATAACATAACGATTGAACAATAGTTCATTATGAGTTTAGCTCTGTATGAAATGAGTTTATCATGTAATATAAAGATTTATTCATAGCATATAATGAATAAACTACTGCACATAATGATCTTACGACATAACGTAATATTACCACTTCATATAAAGATTTTACCCTTGAATATAATGATGAAATAATAGTATATAATGATGTTAGCACTACATAAAATGATGTTATCACTGCATATAATGATGTTATCATTGCATGTAATGATGTTACCACTGCATATAATGATATTACTATTGCATATAAATGAAATACCAGTTCATATAATATGAAATTGACCTTAAGGCAGCTATGGCATTCCATAATTCCAGGAACTAACGTGTGCGTTACTGGATGGAAGCTGCAATACAAAGGTAATCTTGCAACGGGTTACTACGACTTCCGAGCAGCATCTCAGTACATTTGTTTGGACGAATCCCCCGAAACGGTCATCAACGGACGTGTCAATGACAACGGCAAGCTGGTTCACCCCGTAATTGCTGTCTGTGGGGCACTGGAGTGTCCGCCGTATGAAAATGGCAAAACTTTAACATGTGCCGTGTGTACCAAATAATAAAGAAGACTTTCTCTTAATTTATATAATCAGATGTCGTTGAAATTTTTGTTTAATTGTCCTAATAAAAAAAGATAATGACACTTGTTTGGAATCTGAAAGTTTACATATCGATTAAAAAATGCATAGTGTTTTTAGCTCACCTGAGCTGAAAGCTCAAGTGAGCTATTCTGATCACATTTTGTCTGTCGTCCGTCTGTCTGTCCGTCTGTCCGTCCGTCCGTCCGTCCGTGTGTCTGTAAACTTTTCACATTTTCAACATCTTCTCAAGAACCACTCGGCCTATTATAACCAAACTTGGCATAAATTCAAATTTGTGAAAATTAAGGATCACGCCCTTTTGCAAAGGGAGATAATTAGGAATTTATGAAAATTTTCAAGAAATTTTCAAAAATCTTCTTCTCATGAACCATAAAACCAGGAAAGCTGAAACTTGTGTGAAAACATCCATAGGTAGTGTAGATACAAAGTCGTGAAAATCATGACCCCCGGGGGTAGGGTGGGCCACAATGGGGGGTCGAAGTTTAACATAGGTATATATTGAGTAAATCTTTAAAAATCTTCTTCTCAGAAACTAATCGGCCAGGAAAGCTGACACTTGTGTGGAAGCATCCTCAGGTAGTGTATATTCAAAGTTGTGAAAATCATGACCCCTGGGGGTAGGGTGGGGCCACAATGGGGGTCGAAGTTTAACATATGAATATATAGAGTAAATCTTTAAAAATCTTCTTCTCAGAAACTTATCAGCCAGGAAAGCTGAAACTTGTGTGAAGGCATCCTCAGGTAGTGTAGATACAAAGTTGTGAAAATCATGGTCCCCAGGGGTAGGGTGGGGCCACAATGGGGGTCAAAGTTTAACAAAGGAATATATAGGGTAAATCTTTAAAAATCTTCTTCCCAGAAACTAATCAGCCAGATGATTCTTTATAATTGTTAAGACTTTGGCCCCAGGACAATTCTTTGGCCTCACAAGAAGGTTCAGAGTTTGATGTAGGTTTATATCCCATATATAAACTATTGTTAAGGATCTTTTTGAGAACTGCAATACTCAACTTATGATATGACTATAAAATCATCCTGTTAGAAGAGGGACTAATGATTATAAACATAAGAATATCCAGGGGAAAAATGGATTTTATTCATACAGGATCTACATTTATTATTGTACATTGTCCAGATAAAGTGTATTATGACTCCATTAAGCTGATTTTATCATACCTATTGTTCCTCAGGTGAGCGATGTGGCCCATGGGCCTCTTGTTATAATAATAATGTTACTATATAATTAGGTTTGCAACTGACTGAGTACAGAAATACAATGTACACAGTATATGATACACCATGAGACTGAGGGATCAAACCAATACAGTATACCGGTATTTCTGTAGACAGTCAGTAACAAACCTTATACATGTATGTGTTTTGTATTTCAAAGGACTATCAAGTGATACATTTATTTTAAAAGAAGCTATGATCTTAAAAATCCAGGTATAAAAGTACATGTAGCTTACATCTCGTCCAATTTAAATGGTCGATCTCCTCGAAATTTCATTCTCACCGTTTCGATAGTCTTTGAAATCTTTGCTGCATCTTTATTCTTTTATAATATTTTGTTGCTTGTTAAATCTAAACGTTTTCCCCCTTTCTCCACAGAGGTATGAGCAACTTTTTATTCTGCTCCAGACACAACAGTGTGACGCCAATTCAAAGGGCAACTACTCTATAATTTAAAAGTAATTTCAAAGGGCAACTTCTCTAAATATTTTGAGAAATTACAGGACGGGGTTTTGTTATTAAATGTCATGAAATGTTGAGATGAGTAGGCGAAACGTCGGCCATACTGCCGAATATTAATTCATAAACTAATGGAAGTGTGACATTTCAGTCCAAGGGAAAACAATGAACAGTTTGTATAATATATTATGCTAGTGTTTAAATGATTGGCAAAGGCTCAAATATAGTTGCTTATTGGCAAAACCGATTCATTTTCCTCGAAAACCTTTCTAAATGACATAACACATGTCAAAATGATTGTGGTATTAAAAGATAATGATCCATACCACGCGAAATAACGCTGCCTAACGTTATTCACGCGTCACATCATTACGTCAGTCCGTGCCCGACGCTTAGAGTAGTGGCAGACGTCACCTACCGTGACAAAAACGGTAAATTCATTTCTAAAAAAAGGGCTAAGAAACTTAAAGACTTTCATAAATTTTATTCATTTAATGTTAAAAATCAGGAAAAGTATGAAATAACAGATCACAATTATTCAAAACCCGTAAATAAATTAGAAAACAAGGAGGACATTCATGAGGACTTTCTGGTGTCCAAATCCGAAACAAAAATAAACGACAGTAATGAATACTTATTGGGCCGACGTGTCGTCGATATTCATCATATGGCTGACCAAATGGTATGTGAACAGTGTGGATCATTGGTCCATCATCGGGACATAATTTCCGAAAAACTTTATGGATTGGCAAGTGTGTTTACGATGTTGTGCCGTTCCTGCCACACCATCAGAAAAATTTCAAGTGGAAAGAGAGATGGCTGTGGAGGATTCGAGATTAACTACAAAGTTACGATAGGTATGTCAATCAAGTACAAAAAAGATGCTTACCCTAAAGGTCACAAAGTACACGATAAACGTATATTTATAACTTACCCTCTCAAGACTAACCCTCTTTAATTATCTCATAATATATATATTCCGTAATCTGTAGTAGGGGTTAACCTACAGATTATTTTGTCATTTTCACAACATTAGTTTGGAAAAATTTAATATTTTCAATTTTTGAACTGTAAATGTACAAAATCATAAGCGGTTAATAAAATCAAATACATATTCTGATTATTATTCTGTTCGTGTTAAATAATAAATCTAAATAAATCATTACTTTTTTATGGTTCAAAACAGAAATTGTCACAAAAAGTTATAATTCCTAGAATAAAGGGTAGGGCTGATTTCTATTGTAGTATCTCCCTTGAATGCCAAGAAATTGGCCATGAAATTTTTTTTAAGTTAACAAGCAAGTACAAAGGTTGATATTCGATTAAAAAAAAAAATCATTGAGAATTTTTTATGCGCTATCACATTTTGTTCCAATTTAGAATCAAAAAGTCCAAAATTTGAAGTGCCGATTTTAGCAATATTTTGACAAAATCATGATATTGATATGTAAAAAAGGCAATGATGTTAAAATTTCAAGGTAAGAAAGTGGTCATGAAAATTATATATGCTGCAGAGGACATCTTAATGTTAATGTGTTTAAAACAGCAAAAAAGTTCATTTACAAATAATTTTACACTGCAACGTTCTGTTCCCCCTTAGACGATCCTATTGATAAGCAAAGATGATCTATAAGAAATATTTACATCTATCTAATATTTTCCCTTCCTTCTATTTCTTACGACAATCGATTGTAATCCAGGCAAACATGACAAGACAGAAATCTACGGCATTCTGTGAAATGACCTAGTTGTCAGCGTAAGAATATACGCATTCTGAACTGCTTTTTGGTGCATTGCTTTGCATTTTGAATTCTTGCAGCTAGTTAAATAATTTCTACATTGTTCATCATTACCTTCCTTGTACATTTGGTGTTTACTTTTTTTTATTATTATTTTTGATCCACCAAAACCAAATCTACATTGAGAGCACGGACTTTACGGAGTCTATATGGACTGTTTAAAAGGGCATGGTCACGATTTGGGTATAAAATTATCTTTCCGATTTTAATGTTTACAATGCTTCAGTAAAGTATTTTTAACAGGCAACTAAAATTTGAGTTTCATTCGTTGAATTATAGGCGAGTTACTGAGCTTACTATTCTTCGCTATGTAAACAAAGCTTTTGTTTACATTTTAAATGATGAAGTGAAAATTCCAGTTTTAGACATAAAATGAATGTGTTGAACGTTAGTAACTAACTATTTATGCTTAAAACGAATTAGAAGATAGAAAATTAGCTTGAAAGAGAATTTTACAGACATATTAAACCTATGTAAACAAAAACAGGGCACGACAAAGATTTAAGAGCCCTGTATCTTTTTTATAACTCTACGGCCGACTCTCAAATTTCATTTGATCATTAGAAATGCATTTCTAAAACATTGCAAATAAAATAAAACCCAGAAAAATGTTATTTGACCAAAATCGTGACTATAACCCCTTAGAGACCCCCAAGTACCTGTAGTTATCAGGGTTCTCTTCACATGTATGCAAATATGGCTGTTCCTGATGTGTTTGACTTTAATCGACAATAATTATATTCACGTACTTTTACTCACTCTTTAAGGATAATAAATTAGATGATTTAAAAAATATAAACAGTAACATGCTTCCTTTCTAAAAGGGATATATCATAGCCCGCATTTATTACCTCTGACTTTCTTAAATTTTAAAGATATTTTTATTTTTCTATGATTCAAAGTTTGATTTTTTTCCCACATGCATTACAATAACTGATATATTAATAGTACCAAATTGCACTTTGTATAAATATTTTACCTTTTTAGTAAACATTATATAATCTTATTATAAAAAGGTTGGACTCTTTTATGGGCGGCGAAAAGAAAAAAAATGTGGAGAAACCTAAAAAATGTGCAATCATTTTTTCATAATAAAATCCGTTGCTGGTTTTTTATAGAAGTAATATTAGTATGTTGGCGTTTTTCTTAGGAAAAATGTAAACGAACGTGCTAACCATATAAGGAAATTATCTATACAAAACAATTTATCGATTAAGCATCACATCAATGTTACTTATTATACAAATCTGCATTTTCAATCCAATTACCCTATTTTACGATTCTGGTTTTTTTTTTATATAAAGCACTGAGCCACACAATGCGCTTGCAGATAAAGAACAATTCAGAGATAGATAGAACATTTTGTTATTTCTTTTAAGATGGATTGAATGAGAAAAAACGTTATCGAGAAAAACATTTGCCAGGTATTCATAATAAAAATTTTGCTTTTAATTAACGTTTGTAGTAAGGTAATACTTTTGATAGAAAATAGTTCTGATGAATGGTTTAGTATATACAAAACAATGCGAAAGAGGTCAATTATTCAACATAACTTCCAGCTCAAATTTTTCACTGTACGTTTCCTAGAAATACATGTACTTATGTATTTATAATACAGTCCTTGTGTAGTATAATGTCATACGTAATAGTTTCCTGGAAATACAGTGGTGTCACTGATAAACAAGAATGATTGGACGTTTTTATCGTTGAACGAAAATATCAGACTAGATCCATCAAACTCCATCAACAATTCCTAGAATTCAAGATAAAAAATTTGAAATAGAAACTGATAATTGATACGCCATTAAAGTGAGGGTTATTATTATTTGTTCATTTTTTGAAAACACAAAGCATGAACGTAAAGTTTTGTCAGTGAATTTTTGCAATCATACAAAATTGGAATGCATTTTAATGAAGGATATTGAAACGCTTCGTAATGTGAAATTCGGTTACTTGTTTGTGTGTTTTCTCTCATGAATATATCTATTATTATGTCAATAATGTGATATATATACAATCAATATATATAATTTCTGATTCAGACAATATTTAGAAGCAATCTGATTGATAACGACTTAAAGAGGTCAACCAAAATAGCCTTGTACTGGTATATCAGCAAAATCTTCAGCAAAAATTTCTTTTCTAGGTCACCAAATCAAACTATTGAAATATCTATTGATGCAGTATTTGAAATCACAGGGATTTTCAGTTGTACTACTTAGGGGGATGTGCAGCCAACCTGTACATTTGAGGATAAGAATATAAGCATTTTTTGAACTGGCTTGATTCTGCCCGAAACTGGCAAAAGAATGTTGCCAAAAGATATAAAAGCAATAAATATGAAGTCTTTCGTGTCATTGTGTTTGAAAAGTATGCATACAAGAACAGGGCAATGTCTTTTTCATCACTCAGAACAGCTGTCGAACTGCAAAGCTACAGACTTATTTTGAAAATTTAAAAATCTGAAAAAAATTTGAAGGGGGTCCTCGTTAGATTATGAGCTTTTCTTACTTCTATGTTAGTTGGTATCATTTTGAAAGATTCAAGTAATAAACGATCTCTATATATCAATATAAGAGATGTTTATTTGAGTAAACTTTTGATATTTTGATAAGTTAAAAACTTAAGAAATCTTCCTTAATCAGAATCGTGTGCCTTTGCGCCCTAGCTGGTCGACCTGTATGTTCATAAAGTATCTCAGCACCGTAAAACTGATAAAAAGAGAACTGATAAGGAAATCGTACAATGTTACCAGAAATGTGCATTGACTATGAATATGACATCAGCTTCGTTTAACATGTTCCTTTTTACCTGTTTGTTGCCGATGCTGGCTGCTGCCGATGAAGAAAAACGAATACTTTAAAATGACCCAGACTTGATTCATTCCGAAATAATAGCGATGCGGCACCAAATCCAAGAAATGAATTCCAAGTTGCTTGCACAGGAAAAACTTATTGCCGAAATTCAAACAACACAGTCCGGTAATATTAACTTTTTGCGTATTTAAGACTGTTAACAATGCAACCTGAAAAAACCCTAAAACAATACAAAAATCAAAGTACTAGAACGCGGTTAGCAAGCTTGTTAAGAATATTTGTATTAAGATTTCATTTTGGGGTACTGTATAGAGATCCTATAAAAGCTCAGAAAAAAAATCAACAGTTGTGTAAGATAATTTAAGATAATTTTGTTTAGGTGAAATATTAAGCTTTTCACCATGAAATATAATGTGTATCATCGGCTATGCGTATGTGCATCACAAAATCACCCATTGTTTCATTACAAACCTAATTCTATCGAAGACTATGTCATTGTCACTCTCCGACGCAATGCACTACAATATAACTTTTTCTAATAAAAATCTAATTTCTTTCAAATTCTGATCCATTTGATTGTTGTCATTAAATACCGGTATGTCGTTTCATTGCCTAAATCTGGATCAAAACTCATTTTACTTTATTAAAAACAATATATAATTTGTCCTTATTGCTATAAAAATGTGATATACACACATCACCTGTTTTCGATCAAACAATAATTATATGTTCAAAACAATACACATTAAATTGGCCAAGCTTTCAGTACTCTCAATACTTTGATTCATTATGAGTAGCGCTATGACTATGCACCCGGTTGCGTAATAGTTTTGGATACACGACATAAAGGGTTAGCATATACAAACCAAAGGCATGAAATATCTATCTATACTTCTATATTAAAATAACAGACTCGAATTTTTGGGCTTTAATACCGAGAAATTGGAAGAGTACTGTCTTTTGTTTTATATATTTTAAATATCATTGGTACTTGAAGATTTCAAATTTGTTTTTATTTTTTCTAAATCAAGCTTCGCTAATTAATAATCAACAAAAAATCCTTTTAAAAAACTGGATATCATCTGGATTATTTGGATTTTACAATCTTGCGCTTGCCCATTTCGTCCACGCTAAATCACGGGAGGCTCTTTAGTTTATGTTTCCACAATATCATATTTGCAAGGATTAACTCATAAACGATAATACAAATACGTAAAAATTTTCATTGAAAATTTGCAATATTTTCTGTTCCTTAAAAGAAAATACGGGAGATAACTCGAACTCTAGTGCATTTAATAGGAAAAATCCCGAGATTCCGATAATCAACATGGTGTGTAAATTCGAAGCGAGTAAAAAAACGTTGGTGAAAAAGTGTTGAATGAAAAAGTGTTGAATTCTTTATTAATATGAATTAAATTTTTAGATGAAAGGTATTTACAGCCGTTTTTTATGAATAATTTGACTATTATTTTCATTGCCGCATCATTAATTTTCTCCAAAACCGTTTCGGAGCAATTTTGCAATTTTTTGCTACATTACGGGTAACTATATGAGAGTCATTTTACTGTGGTGAAGGCCTGTCTCGAGACACAGTTAGACGGACCCCAGTTAGATTATTCTAACTAAGCAGAGTGTAGTGAAAATAATAGCATTATTGTAGGCACAGGGGCCAAGCCCGTTTTAACATCAATTTCAATGTAACCATCAAGAAAGAAAGGGGTCGAACTCTGACCCAGATAAAAAACTACCAGCTTCACTTCAAAAGCCTAATAAATCAATCAATTTTTCAAACACTCGCAATATGCATGTATTTTTCAGAAAAGTAATTCTGAGATACACTCATGCCGAATTTCAAGTTGATAGATCTTAAAATAGCGGAGATATACGTCATTATTCTCTTGAAGTCGCCAGTTTATTTTTACTCGGACATTTACCGGTCCAGGGCTCACGATGGGAATTTGCCTATGACAACAGCAGAGTTGCAACAAGTCGAGAAACATTCGCACTAATCTTTTAAAATCTCACATCAAAAGTATGCTACTTACATCCTTAAATTCCGATAAAATTCCTTAAATACTCTCGAAACTGAACTTTTATTCTGCAACCACATTGACTTCTGACAGGGCCAGCCATTTTGACGTCTTCGAGAAAGACTGATTCTGATTGGACCATCAGGAATATTAACCAATGAAACTGAGTTTAACATTAGCTATCACAATGGCCGATCTGGTCAGAAGTTGATGTGGCTGCAAAATAAAAGTTCAATTTGGTGTGTCGATGTACCTACTTCGTAATAGTCCGATTTCATATGCAATGGCAATCCGTGCACGCACGCACTGGTCAACGTCTAGTGTTGTTTTATAATTTTAGGTGGCGCTATTTTTGTTCGCTGGGGAAAACATGGCTGCCCTGATAACGACACTGAACTTGTTTATTCTGGTACGTACAAAATACAAATCATCGGTATTAATTAAGGAATAATCAAGTTGATAGGATAAAGCTTTCAAATAACCATTGGAGGCAATTCCTTTTACAATGATAATTTAATTACTCGACTAGTACTCGTACTACATACATAGTCATTATGATATATTTTATAGTTTGAACATTTGCATACATGTATACTGATCTATGGAAATTGACCTAAATCCATTTTTGATTATCTTAGACCTATCTAAATGTGTGTTTTAAAATCTTGTTTATTTAAATTGTAATCTTTTAGTCTACATTTAACTGTATTGAAGGATTTGCTGGAGGATCATATTATGACCACTCAGGTGCGGCTGCCGAGTATGTTTGCTTGACACGAAACCCAGTGTTCCCCTCCAAACTCCATGACAGCGTAAATGCTTATATGTATGGAGCGTTCGGACCGACTGATGGCAACGATATTCCATGCGCTGTCTGCCGAAGTCTTTCCACATCCAGTGTTCTTATGATTCCAGGAACTAACGTGTGTGTTTCAGGATGGAGGTTGCAATACAAAGGTAATCTTGCAGCCGGTTTCTACAACCACCACGCAGCTTCTCAGTACATTTGCTTGGATGAATCCCCCGAAACGGTCGTAAATGGGCATGTCAACAACGAAGGCAAGCTGATTCACCCCGTAATGACTGTTTGTGGGTCATTAGAGTGCCCACCTTATGAAATGGCAAATATCTTACATGTGTCGTGTGTACCAAATAAGAAACCTCTCTATTTTACTTGGAAATCATATTCCAAAAATGACTGTTTAATTCGTTTTCTTTTTCTCAATAAAATCATGACAGACTGAAAATCTTATACTGTGGTTTCATTAATTTTCGTGGGTATCAATTTTCGTGGATTTTCTAAAAACCACAGTTTCAAGGATACGTAATTTCGTGGCCAATGATCCAATCAATACAAAATGTTAGTTGAAATTGAACTTCAATGAACATTTAATTTCGTGGATCAACTTAACAACGAAATCCACGAAAATTGGTATTCAACGAATATTGATGAAACCACAGTAATATATATTCATTTTTACATATACAAAACATTTTCTCCTAGCATTTTGTACAATGTATCAATGTCTTATAATGATGAGTTATGGTCCGACCATATTTGGCTATTGGCATTATCCGTGCATTTTCCACCCCGAAAACCACTGCTAGACTAGACGAAGGACTGCAGTATTCATTGTTATCAAAATTCATTGAATTCTCTTGTAACGGTTTCAGTTTATATCATTATCGCAAAAGAAAGTGTTTTTTAAATTACATGTATATTTTTCTTAATTTTTTTGTCTAAATTTACAAACATTCGCAATTTATAGCGCAATGCAATACATCTTTTAAACGCGCAACAAATCGAGCATTTAAATTATGAAGCACACAAACCTGTGTACAGCAAAAGCTATTTTGATGAATAATTTGACAGAAAAACAATCATATGGTATGATACAAAATAATACATTACCATATTGTATCAATACATGGTTTAACTATATGCGAATTACTTAATTTACTTAACAGCAGTATTAAAAGGTTCAGCGCGATATGAACTCGGTTGGTCACGTGATCAAATACTGTGAAGCTCTAAGGGCTTTTCTTAAGATTTGGTCACATACCAACAAAGTTCATATCCCGGTGAACTTTTTAACATTGCTCTTTGTTACTGATAATTACGTTCGAAAAAGGCAAATCGTTCAGAATTATTGAAATTGATCCGTTTTTATGTTTACAATTATTATAATCCAACAGTCACACATAATTGAACTTTTTCGCCTTTCTATAGGTTTATAGAGGGAAACATATTTGCAAATGTAAATATTTGGTAGTAAAATCAGGTTGAACATCTACGGGCGGCGGAATATTATCTGTGACCGTTTGATGCCGAGGAGTTTTGTGAACTGAACTTTGCGCAAAATTAATTCGTAAATTCGATTTTGAGCTGAGATGATTACAGCGATCTGTTTTCAAATCCTTACTTGAATTTTGGGGTTTTTTTTCTTCATATAAAATAACAAATGTGGACTGTATTTTCGGGCAACATTGATCATAGCTCCTGATAACGTTATATACATGTACTAGATTTCTTTTCTGCGTATTGTACTTTTTGCGATCTGATTAAAGTGATCGCGGAAAAAACTTTATGGAGAAGGCTTACATATGCATTGCCTGCTGCCTAATCCATTTATGTAAATGTATATTTGCATAATAAAATATGTTCGAATCAAATCGCGGAAAACTTGAAAATTGGGAGATCACGAATATTGTATAAAACAATATCTAATTAAATAATATCAAGCAATACCGGTACTTAATATTGCGTTATATAATACAAACATTCTATCACATATCCTTCTCCTATAGGACTATAGGACTAGTAGAACCATTTAAACAAGGTCTTGGACTTTTAGTAGGATGTAACTATCTATTTCTTGCGTCAAATCAAGTTAAAATGACGTTGGTTTCAAGTGAAATATACACCGACTGCGTAGTCTTCGCTCAAAAGCCAGACAAATCTTGTTGATTTCAAAGAGCCATGACTGAATAGCTAGCAATGAAGTAGACATGCCTACGTCACATTGCTGTTTGACACAACTACCCCAAGTCCAAGCTTTTAAGCTCTTGTTAAAATGGTTCTATTTTCTCCCAGTATTCATACTTTATTTGGATCACTTAAAATGTTCATCTGTCATAGCATCCGAATACTAAGTAATCAATATAAAGTTCTGTATCTGAAGCTACCTCTGTATATTTACATACCAACATTTATATTAATTGTGCAAGTCTGAATGGGGTATGCAATATGATCAATATTTACTTCAATATGTAACCACCTCCAAGACCTTATCACAATTTGAGTTGTTCATAAACTTTCCTAAGAATCAGGATAATCAAGATATCTGAAGCTATCTCTGTACTTCATAACATGATTAAATCAGCCATCCAAGTTTAAACAGGATAGAACCAGTATTTACCTAGATATGTTATCTGCTTCGAAAATTTAACCCCCTCAAGCATTCAAAACCTATAGCTATGGCTCAGATTTAGCATCCAAACATGTTCAGTGCATTAGTAGCACAAGATGTATAATCCAAATTTGTTAAAGATAGAACCCGTATAAACTTAGATGTGGCAATCAAAGGGAGCCTGCTCTTATTATTTTAACATGCTTAAGAATGTTAACCCCCTTTAACATCCAAAATATATCGCCCTGATTTAGCATCCAAACCTGTTGAGTGCATTAGTATTGCACGATGTACCGGTATCATCCATCCAGGTTATAGATTTGACCAGTATTAACTTAGATATGTTCATCAAGGGGCGGCTGCTCCAAAAACTTTAACCTGCTTCAAAATCCTAAACATCGCCCCAGCAACTGAATTCGAAATTTATGACTCATATTCAGCATCCATATCTAATAGGTCCTTCAGTATCCACAGATGCGCCATCGATGCACGTTTAGTGAAGTTTGGACAATTAATTACATATAGGTAGGACCTGCTCCAAAACCGTTCACCGGACGCTGACGCCGAAGGTATACTGTATATAGGGTTATTTTCGCCCCGTGTAATTTTCGCCAGTCTACACTTGCAAATAGTTTCGTCCCGCCTTAAATGCGCCCAGGCACAGTTGTGTTTTATGAGTGATAATTTGAGAAATTGAAGGTCGCCCAGTCTTAAATTTGCCCGCTGGCAATGAGGTCGAAAGGGGCGAAAATAAAACGGGGGCGAATATTTACCTGTATAAAGTAGCATTAATAAGATATCCCCGACTTCGTCTCGATTGGTAAACTAAAAGAATTCCAGTAACAGAAAGATCCAGAACAGTACTCTCAGTCAGTTAACGAACTATGTCAACTAAATTGCTTAGTTTAAACAATATTTATTGTTTTGCCTCGGACTAGAATCTCGCGACGTCATTGGACGAAACGCGTCACGTGGCTGCCTTACAAATTTCTTTAAAAGGCAAGCGTCAAAATTTATAGCGCAACATGGCGGACGTAACGTTATTTGAACTGATTTTCTACACAAACGTTTGTTTACATATCAAACTTTAGGTCCTCGACAAAACAAAACACTTATTAGGTTTGTTACTGACTGTTTAAAGAAATTTGTTGGGTCGGTAAAGTCCATAGAAGGCTCGGCTCCGCCTCGCCTTCTATGGACTTTACCGACCCCACAAATTTCTTTAAACAGTCAGTAACAAACCTAATAAGTAATATTGATATTTTTACAATATCAGTTACAGATATATAATTTACATTATGTACAATAAGATTGGGAAGCAAGCTTATACAAATACCTTTCTTTTAGATTAGAAAAAATATGAGAGGTGCAAGTTACATGCATGCATAATGGAAAAAAACGAATCAGAAAGCTTATATAAGATATATGTCAACTTTGATCGCACTGATTGTAAGTCGGACAACGTTTTATCAGCTATTTCCTTTATTATAGTCACTATAGTAATCTTTCTGTCAAAAAACGGAGCACGCATTCTAAAAGAGAAAAAACATGATTGCTAATGTAGTATTTATGCCATTGTTGTTTTTTTTTTTCGAAAATGTCAATTCTCAAGTTAGGGAAAAGCTGTTACTTTTGACTGACCCGGCAGAAATCTACACTCATATTACTGAGCTGCAGCATGATCTACAGGAACTGACGTCAAAGTTTCAAGCGCGGGCGGCTGTTGTTCAATCCCAGCAGTCCGAACTTCTTCACAGGAAGCTGCTCTGAAAACGCAAAATAATTAGCTTGCCGCGCAAGAAAAGAACATAACGGAACTAAAAGCAACGCAAGATAAAACACAGAAAGGTTGAAATAGTGGATTTTAGTTTTAAGTACATAATCATTGGTCAAGCTTGTTATTTTAATGAAATATATGAACAATTCCAGGCGGTGCCATCTACGTTCGCTGGGGAAAACATGGATGTCCTGACAACGACACAGAACTTGTTTACTAGGGTAAGAATATGTAGATGCTTTGATAATTATTCTTTGGGTCCCTTTAACCTTTCGATGTCACGTATTAATTTATGAAACGGTTAACATTACAAACAAATAAAACTGCTTATTCATGGGTGAAAAGGTAGCAAGCAAGGTAGAAAAGTATACAAATTCCTCTCAAATTTTGCTTATTCTTTAAATGTTGCCTAGCTTGCAAAAAACACCAAATGAAATCTTAAAATATCGTCAGTATTCAAAATTTTCTTTATGATTTGTTAAAAAGTTACATGTACTTCTGAGTTCAACTATTTGGAAGTTTGCCATTACATAAATAGTGCCTGTTTGTGGGGGTAACAGTTGAAATTGACACCCCGAGGAAACCATTGTCAACCGACGCGAAGCGGAGGTTGACAATGGTTTTGGGGGGTGTCAGTTTCAACTGTTATCCTTTCAAACAGGCACTGTTTATCTTATTATACTGAATGTCTTAATTTTAGAGAATTTTTATATTGCTTTTATATAGAAATGACGTGAATTCTACGGCGAACCGTACGCGCATAATTTACGCGCATGTAACAATTCGTTGTGTTACCTGTTGCTAAGTGTGTTGCTAACGCTGAGGGTAATATAAGGGATTATCAACTGCGTCTAAATCAATCAGATTTCAGTATTTAACATGAAAGTATAATAATACGTGTTAATATACACATTGTAAATATCAACAGTATGGAATAAGATACTAGTATCATATATTAACAATTGATTCAGACATTAGTAATTCAGATGCAAACGACGCAAAGACGCACCGTGGTTTGATACAGAGTGCAAAACGGCGAAAAGGATGTGGACCAATGCTATCTACCGGTACAATAATGAAAGGTCAATAAACAACCGAATTGAAATGTTTACGGCCAAGAAGTGTTACAAATCTATTATCCAAAAGAAAATTGCAAGCTACAAACTAAACCAAAGAGGTAAATTAAAGCAACTAAAGACCAAGAATCCCAAAGAATTCTGGAAAATATTGAGTCCAAAGGAGAAGGCGCAGCAAGTGAAAATACCACCTGACGATTTTTTCAGCTATTTTCAGGATTTGTGTTCGCGAAATGAAAAGGATGAATATGTCACCACGCAGGAAACCCAAGAAACGGACCCGATCGCAATCGCCTTCCCAGAGCTAGACGAAACAATAACCAGCAAAGAGATCGTCGATGCGGTCAAATCTCTAAAAAATGAAAAATCGAGCGGCTATGACAACATTATCAACGAGATGCTCAGTGCAGATGTGTCAACCCTTGAACCAGTGTTAAATGTGTTATTTAATTCGATATTTGATAGTGGTTATTATCCTTTAAGTTGGAAACTGGGTATTATTGTGCCGATTTTTAAAAAAGGAGATAAAATGGATCCACAGAACTACCGGGGAATAACCCTACTAAGCTGCTTGGCGAAGCTTTTCTCTCGTATCCTAAATAATAGATTACAAAGATGGGCAGAAGAAAATAGTGTGATATCTGATGCACAATATGGGGTTTAAGAAAGGCTGTAGTACTATTGATGCATTATATGTTTTAAAAAGTATCGTTGACTTTAAAGTTGCAAATGGCAGTAAGCTTTTTTGTACATTTGTAGATTTTAGGAGAGCGTTTGACACGAATGATAGAAATGCATTGTATTATAAAATGTTTAAGTTAGGTATAGAAGGTAAAATGTTACGCATAATCAAATCTATGTATGATGATGTGAAAAGTTGTGTACGAGTTAATGGTAATCTTACAGATTTTTTTGAAAACAAAATAGGTGTGTTGCAGGGGGACATATTGTCACCTATGCTTTTTTCTCTATTCCTGGAAGACCTAGAAACACACTTGCACGAGAACTTGTCAGCGGGCATAGACATTGATCAAATAAACATTTTTCTGCTTCTATTTGCAGACGATTTAGCTATAATAAGCGAAACGCCAAATGGTCTACAAAAACACCTAAACACGCTTCATACATATTGTGAAAGATGGGGCCTCACGGTCAATATCGATAAAACTAAGGTGATGATTTTCCAAAAGGGTCGAACAAGAAAGGGATACAAATTTTGTTATAATAACAAAAATCTGGAAATTGTGGACAGTTTTGCATACATTGGAACGGTTCTATCCCCAAATGGCCTCTTCAATAAACATGTGAAAATAACTGCGGAAAAAAAACCACTACAATTATATAATACGTTTATGTACAAAACTCAAAAATTGTCTCTTGATTGCAAGACAATGATGGAACTATTTGACGAGGCCTGTTCCTCGAAAATGAACTACGGAGCAGAAGTGTGGGGATATACAAATGCGAAAGACCTTGAACGTGTTCATTTAAAATTCTGTAAAAGACTGCTCGGGGTGAAAACTTCTACATGTACCCCTGCAGTATATTGTGAACTAGGAAGAAAACCATTGTTATTAACTAGAACATTACGCATAATTAAGTATTGGTTTAAAGTTTTACGCTCCCAAAATTGTCTTATGAAATCAATTTATGATTATGATCTGAAAAACATGTTATCAAGCTGGATTATTTTTGTCAAGAACACCCTATTGTCAAATGGTTTCGGTGATGTGTGGTATTACCCTGAGTCGGTAAATGAAAAAATGTTTTATGTATATTTTGAGCAAAGATTGTCAGATTGTTTTTACCAAAATTTAAGGGTAGAAATTGAAAATGCTCACCCTTTACGTCTATATAAATATCTAAACTTGCCTGTACACCAGGCAGAGTATCTAAATCACATATTATATGATAAACATAGGAAAGCCTTAAGTAGACTTAGATTATCTTCACATCGTCTACGAATCGAATCTGGTAGATATGATAAAAATGTCCTATTAATGAAAGGAAATGTATATATTGTAAATTAAACGATGTCGAAGATGAATACCATTTTGTTTTAGTGTGTGATTTTTACACGGAGTTAAGGAAATTATATATTAAGAAATACTTCTATGTACGACCAAGTATGGCAAAATTTATTGATTTACTCAATTCTGATTCTATATTTATGTTAAAAAAACTGGGTAAATATGTGTACGAATCTTTTAATAAGAGGGACAACTTTACCATCAGACGTGAATAGGTGTAAATCAAGTTTATATATAACTACTGCTTTGTTGGTCTTTTTGATATTTTTTCATCCACTTTATACCTTTTATATATATTTATATAACCTGCCTCCCACCTGTACCCACAATTATTGTAAAGTACTGTTAAATTGTATGCTATGGCAATGTATGTAATGTATACGCCAATAAACTACTACTACTATGAAAAAAAAAATGTACATGTATGTACCTACTAAACTTTGTCACCATTGAAATAATATGATATTATGAAATGATATGACAGGGTTTGCAGGGGGCTTGTATTATGCACACACTGGGGCTGCAGCAGAGTATTTGTACCTTTCGCCAAATCCAGTCTTTACAACACTACCCGTCGTCGTCCGTTATGCGTTCATGTACGGAGCCGAGTACGATTCGAACGCGTTCGGTCATGATAACGGGGACGATATACCATGCACAGTGTGTCATAGCCGGTCCGCCACCAGCTCTACCATGATACCTGGAACGAACAATTGTGTCTCTGGTTGGAAGACTCAGTATAAGGGTTACCTTGCAGCAGGCGCCTATAACGAGCAAGCGGCCTCACAGTATATATGTTTGGACGCGGCGTCGGAAACTGTTGTTAATGGTCACGACAACAATAACGGGAAGCTGGTCCAGCCCGTCAAAGCGGTCTGTGGGGCACTAGAATGTCCCCCGTACGACGACGGCAAGATCCTGACATGCGCCGTTTGCACGAAATAATTGAAACAGTCTAATTTCATGTACAATGTATATGAACACATTTCAGATAATGAATACAATAAAGTTTATTGCAGATCATAAGTATCTGATTTATGATAATTGGGAAATTATCACAATTAAAATGTGAAATATTTATATCAAGATGTTTCACAGGTATCACAGGATGCTTATATCATTTACGTAGAAATATTGTACCCGAGAGAACATTAACAAAGTTGAAGTCAATTGCACACATTTAGATACTTAGGACAGAGTAAGTGATATCCTAAAATTAGGACAATGTTTTGGCGGTTCAGAAATTTAGGAAAGCTTCGAGAAACAGACTTATTCAAACTATTTGTTTGGGACCCCATTGAAGGAGAGACAATTCATCAATTCACAAACTAAATACGATACAAGTTTGAGAAGTAGGGAATTGATGAATTGTCTCTCCTTCAATGGGGTCCCAAACAAATAGTTTGAATAAGTCTGTTTCTCGAAGCTTTCCTAAATTTCTGAACCGCCAAAACATTGTCCTAATTTTAGGATATCACTTACTCTGTCCTAAGTAAGACCATCCATGTTTGTTGTTGGTCACTGATCTATCCCCGAGTACCCAAACTCCGTCACCATAAGCAGAAAACCTCCCGCGTTTCTCTGTAATTTATTTTTTGTGGTTTTTATCATTTGCAATCACTAAATATAATCTGAAACAATATAATTTATAAAATTATTAACAAAAATATTTTATTTTTATTCAAATAAGCCCTCTGAATACGACGTTTATCACGCGTGCTTATTTTATCTTATGAACCTAACTCCGTCACCCACATGCTCTATGATATGGTAGGGAATGAAGACAGATTAACAATTTAGTTAAAACTCCATTTGTATCTAGGCCAAGTTATAATAAGTAAAAATGGTGCATACAATTTAAATTGTAATTAATTTCATCGAAATGAAATGATCGCCAGAATAATAAATAGGTCCATGTAACAACAATCACAATGGCCTTTTCAGAATGTATGGATGCCGTTTGATTTATGTCCTTACATATTTCAAATATTTTATATCATTAATTAATATATTACTTATTATATTATTTATTTATTACATTTTTAGAAATGAAGCATATTCTAAATAGCGAAATACCGGATATATTTAAACTCTGTATAAGGCAAAAGTATCGGCATTAGCGATTTGACGTTATCATCAAGAGTGTAGTGCATAAAGGCTATTGCAGACTGAAAAAATGTATTAATTACCTTAATCAAAAATGTATTACATGTGAAATGTTTCATCTTGACCTCTCTAAAAATGGCTGACCACCGTAAATAATCGAATGGGCCCGCATGTCAAAAATATCGATATTTTAGTGCACCCGTGAAAAAGTTTTAGCTGATTTCACACATTTAATGGTGCATAAAATGAACAAGGTTTAATTCTGTTATTTTTTGACACATTCTTAAATTTAACCGTTGCAAATTGTTGACATTTGATTAAAGATTTTTGACATGTAAAATATGACGTCATAATGGCACTTGATTTCAAACGGCGAGGAGTTTCCCGAAAGTGACGGAGTTAGGGTAGTGACGGAGTTAGGGGGCTATGCGATATAGATCTATTTAAAGCAATATGAGCTGCATTTTTCATGTTGGATTTTTTTTTCTCACTTAGATGTTCTTTTCTACTAAAATGACAAAAAATATCATGGCTTTTATATTTCTGTTAGCCATATTTTTGTGGAAAATGCCGTTAAGAAGCCTTATTTGGAGCAAAATTGAATTATTTTCGTCCTGTACAAAAATTTATTTGCTATATATTCCTTAGAAGAGAAATATTTCCTGTGACAAAAATTAATGATGTTTTCAAATCTTATTTATCATAAAAGTTTAAGTTATATGCAGCTTTATTATACTATCAGGTTTTAGCAGCAAAATAAAATTCTAAAAAATACATCTCCTATTGCTTTATGTATATTTTAAAAAATGTATACAAATTAAAATTACTGGTTTAAGGCTTATCATGATACTGGCACGTGTAATTGTTTAACGATTTATCCCTGCACAAGTCTCCCAAATTCTATCTGTATGAATTATGTGAAAAATAAGAATTCCTTTAGCACATGATGTAGGTAAGTATATCCTAACTTAAGATGGTCCTAAGTTACATATGTACCGTCGAGCTACATCTACAAAAGGCCCCCTCAAAGTTGAGCTTAAGATGTTCCTAACTTTTTCCTAAGTCATATCTTAGGAATACACTTAGGTCAAATCTTAGGAAAGTTCTGTAAACATGCCCGCTGAACTATAAGCTAAAGTGGGCTCTCCTGGCTAACAATGGTCCATTTGTCTTCTAAATATCTGCCTAGTCGTCTTTTTGTAGACTTTTTATTATTTTCAATTTCTTCTTTACAACCACTGAGACAATTCCAACCAACTAACTTCACATCACATTTTATCATCTAGGTCAAGGGAAAGCGAAATTCAAGTTATTGATATCGATATGAAGGGTCAAATCTCTTTCTAAAGAGAGATAATATAGACAGAGATGATGGGTATTTAATTGTCACTTCGGACTCTAGGTCCGTAATGTGATATCCAAAATGGTGCATCGTTTAAGGAGTGTTCTTTAAAAAAAAATTGTGATTTTCAAGTTTATCAGCACATTTACTGTCATAATTTTAAATTTGAAATAGTTGAATCTTGTTTATCCCAAGACCCCGTGACAATGAAATAAGGGGGAAAAAGTATTTGGTAAGATTTGCTATGGTGATACAATTGATCAAACAATTACCATCGACCTAATAATGAAACTACAATAGCGGTGTAAATTTTTACGCGAAATCATTTTTCAGAACAACTACAGTTTTAAAGTATAAATATAAACACCCTGATAAGGTGTTTGTTTGAACCGAGAACATTGCACGGAGTACAAATTACACCTACATTGAAACATATAAAGCAAAGTTCTACAAAACAATGTTATATATCGAAAAAGTTCCGTTAAAGAAAATGGATAAAATGTGACAAAATATAGAAATATGCAAGCTGTTGAAGCTGTTGAAGCTAGTTTAAAGGGATTGGGTTTATCTAAATCAATGGTTGATATCTTAGCTGAGAGTAGGTTGTTGAACTTTTAGATTTATTGTAAATACAGAAACAAAATATTGTCATTGTATGTTGATTGATATATTAAATATCTATGTTGTATTAAGACCTAAATTTTCATAAATCTACCTTATGACGAAGGAAAACTGAATCTTGTCGAAGTGTAGGCGGGGTATATTTGCACAGTTACAGTATAGATATTAAGAATAATAAATTTTGTTAATAGATGTGGTTTAATTTATTTCTTTTAAGGAGGCTGAAGGGTCAACAAATTACCAATCATACACCATTACTTGATAAAGAAAAGTTCCTATGTTTTAATCATTTCATTTATCTTTATACAAAACCCTTCTTTGTTTATAAATTTATATATATATAAATTTGATTATAGAAATAAATATATAGTAAGATAATAACACAATTCAAAGTCCCGTAATACAAAAAAACAAAACAAATGTTATTTCATTAAAAAAAGATAATTAAATTAGGATTGGTAACTGATAAAAAAAAGTTGAATGTGTATTTTTTTATAATTTTAAATTAACTGAGTGCGTACCCATCTAGTAAATTTACAAAATGTCAACTATATAGGGCAATCTGTTTTAATAAATCAATATTTTGTATATGTATTCAAATGAAATAGACACCATGTCTTGAAATATATCGGGTATTTAATTTATAAAAAAAATATATCCTTTATTACAAAGTAGGACAAAACAACTTAACAAATATAGACAGTCCTTTAATGACGAAATTGCCTTATGACATGTAATTCGAAATAACAAGTCGTAAGACGTAGACAAAAGACAAACAATGACAAACTTGTGAATAGAATTTCTAAATTCAAGAAACGTTTATTTTTCTATTGTTCATATCTCTAAATATTAACAGCTAGTATAACGGTCATTTGTCGTTAAAAATGATAGCTTTTAATAATAAAAACAAAACAAGCATTTCTACAACTTTAATGAAATAAGATGTTTTCTAGTATCAACATTTACATTTGCAAGATTCCCCAGTATATTTAAACTGTTATGTATTAATGCACTCATAGAATTAGATTAGAATTGATGAAAAAAATCGTAAAGTTCAACTGGCGTATCATTTAAAAAAGATACTATTAGAATATCTATCGCAAGCTGTCATAGCATATACAGGAGTTATATAAATTATACACATTGTCTGGCCTTTGGTGTCTTTCCCCTCTCCACACACTGCTTTTCTGTGGGACATTGCTTGAAAGCAATTGCCCACAGCGAGGAACAAATATACACACCTGTGGAACTTACGCATTCTGTTCCGTCAATGCAGACGTGATGTAACCTTTATCACAATTTGGCACTCAAAACATGAATCAATTTTTCTATTCATAATTCGAATTCAGATTTAATCATTGTTATTTATGAAACGGATTCAGCTGTTATATCTTATTTTTTGTTAAATATTTTCTTACAATGTTGACCAACGCAAGTAAAGATAAGGTGCACGTGCATGCCTGACAATTAACCATGTTTTACCTAAATAAGACCTTTTTAAAATAATAAAACTCTTGTGATTTCGTTACATGTAACATAATTTTTCGATAAATTGCTCCAAGTGCCCTTTGGGTCTGCTCAGTATAACTAGAATGTTTACAAATACATGTTGAGAGAATAAATAAAATTCTACAGACAGTTCGTTAAATATTGACGGACAAACGATTTAATATACAACTGTTTAACTTTCTTGATGTAAATATTATAGCAAATAAACATTTGGGGTTGTCCTGCCAATTCCAAGTCATATCAAAGGAACAAAAGATTTATTTTTACGGGGATGACGGCGAGCGACCTGGGCCAGCCATATCTCTCTCTGAAGAAGAAATCCACCCACACTTCGAATGCCTGGTTACAGGTCGGAATTTAAATCTGTCGGATCTTCAAAAGATAATCTATGAAATTTGGTAGCAACACTGTACCCCTTCAGCTAAAGCACCGAGTAAACGCAAGGGGGTGAGTGCCAAAAGAAATTCATTTTCTATAAATAATCTGGGTGGGGACATTTTGGCAGAACGTATTTAATATAAGAAAGCAATCAATCCCTGATACCTCAGGACCGTGAATTTCGGAGGTAGATACAACAGGTAAAGGTCCGTGTAATTATTACACATATATTCATATCTATATGTTGTGTTTTACATAATATCTTATATCAGATATACATAGTAAAAATACAGTTTTGAAGAAAAAAATTGATATTTTTTTTAAATAAAAAAATTGTATTTTTTTAAGATTAAGTGGGATATATTGGCTGATATTTGTAACAAAAATATTTCATTGGCACTTTGGAATATATTTCATAGAATCAAAGAAATTAGCTTATATCAATTTCTTATTTATGAAATCTTATTTTTTTAAAAAGATACTTTATAGATCCATCAAATGATATTGGTGTGTCGAGACACTTTAAAAGAAATATATATTACACCGGATTAACGAGAGAGAGAGAGAGAGAGAGAGAGAGAGAGAGAGAGAGATTCTTGTTGATGTTGATTGATTCCCTCACCCCTTTGATTACAGGATGTCTTCCTCGTTTTTCGTGTTGCCGGTTCTGGCCTTGCTGTCCCATGGAACTTTTGCTGCTCTTCCAGACTCCGGTAAGTTATTATTAGATTATCTCTCAGGGATGTTTTTGGCGGGTTCAGTACAAAATCGAATATGATATTTCAGGATGTTCGACAAATTGAAACTCAAGTTACATCCAATAACATGGCTACATTTTTATTTTTATATGACAATTCTTTACCGAAATTACCAATTATGCTTTCTGAAAATTTGAAGATTTTCATCGTTTCTTTACTAAAACAAAATCATTGTAATAGTTAGAATCGTATTCTGAATCCCTAAAAGCCAGTAGAAGTTTTTTTTTTAAATAAACGAAAAGAAAAATCTGAATGAAAGTAGTTGGAAAACTTTTAGTTCATTTCGTGATAAGTATATGAATAACTGAATAACCCCCAAAAAACGACATTATTAATTTACGCACGTGGAGTCTTTTTTTGTTTATAGTAAGTACACTTGGGTAACTTCATGTGCAGTCTGACATTGATCTGCGAGATAAATAGAAGGCATTCGTATATCATAGATACTATATTACTTTTTAATTTTTAAACTTTTATTTTTTTCCCATTTAGATAAGAAAGAATTTGCAATAAATCTATAATGAACATATTAATAATACACTGTACTCAGTACTAGTAAAATGAAATCTATCGAATATTCATACAGCGCCAAATTGCGCTTTAAACGACATTGTTTTGTATTTTCTGGGGGGTTTTTGTTTTAAAAAGTTAGGAAACGATTTTCAATAAAAACACCCCCCCCCCCCCCAAAAAAAAAAAACAACCAACCAAACAAACAAAACAACAACAAAATACATAACTTGTCAAACCTTTTTTTTTTTAAATAAAAAAACTGTAAAACCAATTTTTTTAAAAGATTAAGTGGGGTATATTGGCTGATATTTGTAACAAAAATATTTCATTAGCACTTTGGAATATATTTCATAGAATCAAAGACTATAAATATAAATCATTAGCTTATATCAATTTCTTATTTATGAAATCTTATTTTAAAAAAAAGATACTTTATAGATCCATCAAATGATATTGGTGTGTCGAGACACCAAACACCAACCAAACAGAACAACAACAAAATACATACCTTGTCAAACCTTAAATTTTACATGGGGGGGGGGGGGGTATTATTACTGTAAAAAAAAATTAAGGGAATGGGATGGTTTTTGACTGCCTAAAAAAAGACAAGTCACGTCTGCTAGGTTTTAATATTTTTGTTCTGTCATTGCTAGTAGTTGCAGCACAATCTGGTAATTATCTCTTTTTGTTTGCAATTTCCTTTTGATAAAGGACAAAAAGTTTTTTTAATAATAAAAAATTATCAACTTTATTTGCTCCCGGAATAAAAAGGAATGCATTGCATCGTATTACTTTCCGTAACGCCGAGATCATTTTTCGGTTTCTGATACACGAGAAAATTACCTACAAAGTAAATAGTGAGAGGTTGGTCTGGGCGAAGGTCCACCTACGTATACTTTGACGTGACACCCCTGAAATCCAATAACTCGATAAGAACAGCGAACAAAAAGGTTATAAATCTTCGCAACATCGTCATTTGCTTATTTCACAAAATTCAGTGAATGCGTAATATCTATTCAAATTGTATGAACTATTATCAAAGTTCGCGACAACTCTGAAAAGAGTCTAGCCCACCATATTAGTCCAAATTTCCTTACACAACCAGATAACTTTAACACATACAAACTGTTCCTATATCTTTAGCTTTTGTGTACCTAGTGTCAACATATATTAATTTTGGGTCGGAAAATGAAAATGACCTTTTCAACTTTTAATGCATCAATGTTTCCGTTTTGGAGATAACGCCGTTGCTAGGGACTGCATGTACGTGATTGTCTTGTCTGGATCCGAGACTTTTTTTTCAATTTAAGAAAAAAGGAAATACAAATTTTCGCGATTTATAGAGACTACTGTAATTTTTGTAACGTTTGCTCTTTTACGTTTTATTTGGTAATTCTTTGTAACATTTTTTAAAACAATTTTTGATATGTTCGAAGTTTATATTGGAATACCAAAACTTCCATAATGTTTGGAAAACATTGGATTGCATTTAATAACTTGTCTATGCATTTATTATTTGATTTATTTCAAATTATGGATCATATAAATTGCTGTTGGAAAAAGGAATAGTTTGGCTTTGCAAAACTCAAAAAAAAAATAAAACAATATATGCTACAGTGCTGTGCAATTTATAAAAAGGCATAAATGATACTGATTAAAATGGACACGTACGTAACTGAATGTCTCAGATGCAGTCATAGATACATGTATACATCGTACCTAACATGTCCTTGAAATATTTAAGAATAAGAACACTGTCTTTGAAATGTTTTCTAAAGCTCATAATCTCTGGAATCAATTAAATGTGCCCACTTATCACCACAGAGTTAACATGTCAAATCACGTCGTTTGTTGCTTTGCAACTCAAGAACTAATGGTGTTAGTTCAAATTCATTTAGAATAAAAATGATATCATTTACGGTTTAGGGAAAGGTTTAAAAACTTTTCTCCGCCCATGATGCCACTGTGTATCCCCACAAATGAATGTTACAGCCAGAATTGGGTTCGGGGGATAAAAGTCAAGTTTTAGGCCAACTTTGAATAATTGTTTATTTACCCTCTTCTGACTTAGTGTTTAAACTTTGAGTCGGAAGATAAGCAAATTAGTTTTATGTTTTCAAAATAGCGTAAAATTTGAATTTGATAAATATTTTTTTTAAATTGAAAATGGATCTGCGCATTACATTTGAAATTTAATATTGTGAAAGAAAAGCTCCGAAATGCTCTTAAATCTATTTCAAATTTTACTTAAATATGTTTTGTTTTGAACACGATTTATTGATTGCTCAAAAGGAGCAGAAACATGTTCTAACAACTTACTAGTTCTTGTCCTTAAATATAACAGTAATTGACACGCATATAGTTTTAGAACAAAACAAAATATATATTATGATATTTATATGCACAAAGGCAAATTATTAGAATCTCAAAGATTCGTTTATAAACGTATGCTTATATCTTAAGTTAAATCCTTTTTCATTGGTCGGCCAAACATACGAAAAATATCCTTAACGCTCATGCCATTTATCTAGTGAGGGTTGACATAAAGTTGTCATCTTCATCAAGCGGTCATAAAAAAAACAGCAACAGCAACAACAACAACAACAACAACAAAGAAACAACCCCAAAACAACAACAACAAAAAGCAGTAGAGACGAAGGGAAAAAATATCTATGTATTTCAGATTTGTTTGTAAAAGTGCGCATTGCAATAAAATGGATTCAATATAATTGGATCACTGTTTACAGAAAAAAAAATATTCAAACACGTATATTAATTTTAAAGAAGATGATTTAAAAAAAAAATGTCTTTTGATTTGAAAAAATAGATAAATAATGTTTTCGAACAAATGAAAATTTTAACAATATGCACTGAGGTATCTCTTTTCTTTTGACTGGGAAATGTTATTTGGACAATAAGAGTCAACTAGTTATATGAATGGGGCACCAATTTGTTGTCATTCCAGTTTCTTTATATGTTTGTCTGAATGTTAATCCGTCCTTCCATATCGTTACATCCATACAATGTTAAAAATGAACACAGCACACATTTTACATGTTTAAGGGGAAAAGGGAGTTTTATATGAGATATGAATGTTACAATTTAATTTATTATCTTATATTTCTTTCTGAACCATAGCGTATTCAGTGTAATTTTTGATTTTTCGAAACAATATACTTATTTTTAAAGAAAGATGTACATTCTCACATCTCCCCTAAACCGAGTGCTTTTAGTATAAGCTTTAATATTTTGCACTATTCAGAAACTATTTTGTGATTGATTACAATAGTAATCATTGAATTAAGATACAGAAAAAATAACCAAAAGCAGAAAAAACCCAAGAATTGAGGCATCACAGTTTATTTTTCTTTTATAATCAGCTTTAAACTTTCGTGTACCATCTACCTTTTCGTGTTACAGTGTGCAAGACATCTCTATGGAATGGCATCACCGAGTCCATGATCAAAACTTCGAACCCGTCAGCTAGACACGTAATGAACGCGCGCCTGGATTGTTGTCCAGGTAATTCCAAGTCTTTTTCTATAGATTACATTTTGGCTAGAGGATAAACAATTTTGTTCAAGCTTTTTTTTGTAAATGAAAAAAATAAACATTTTGGTCATTGTTAACCAACAAATAATCGTAAAACTTATCGTAACTGATATTCGGATTCATTGAAAACTAGATTTTTTTCATTTTCCTAATATTAACTTGTATGCTGTTCAATCATTAAAAATGGATTAATTTCATTTATACTGTAACAGATAAAAAAGACAAGGGCGGGTGGTGTGGAGACACGCATGGTTCACCGGATCACTGGATCGAGGTGGACTTCCCTCAGGGGGCGGGGATACGGGGTCTCGTCATTCAGAAGCCCCAGGATGGACATGGGGAATACGTCAAGACTATATCTATACAGTTTATGCTGGAAGGATCGTCGCAATGGCAGTACCTTTCTCCTGACCCAACTAAACCTCAGGTATCAGAACGATATATTAAAATATGAAGAAAAAAACATTAAGTACCTTTTGTTGCATGTAGCTTTCACTTGGCTGCAATGAAATACATTTTAACTTACAAAAAATCATCTCCATCTCTTTTTTCAATTTATTTTCCAAGATTCTAATTTAAAAAATGATAAGATGAAACAATAAATTTTGTATTTAATTTGATATATGCCCGATTTGCTAAGACTCTGTGTTCTTTTAGGTACTAAATGCTCTAAGTGGCACAACAGACACCACAACAATTACAATTACTCCTGGAGTAGCTGTCTCTAAATTCAAAATAAATATTCTATCATACCAGAGGGGTCCTTGCTTACGCTTTGATCTTCTGGGATGTTCCAATTACAAGGGTAAATTCAATAGAAATAAGATGAAGAATATTTTTTTGAAGAAAAAAAAAACAGCTGACGCCGAATTGAATAATTTTTTTTAATTTGAAATACTAGTACTTATAAACGCGCTTGAAAGTATTTCTTTTAAACTAGGACATTACAATCTTTAAAATCTTTACAGATTTGTGTCCAAATACCTGTTTGAATGGAGGGCAGTGTATTGCAGAGAACCAATGCTCGTGTCCCGGCAACTACAATGGAAATAGATGCGAAAATCTAAGTACGCCCTATGCAGCACAATACACAGATAATCATAGCATACAAAAATTCTTAACAATACTAGCCAGCGTTTTATAAGCAATAAAATACCCTAACATATTTCTTACTTTTACTTCATCTTTTTTATAATAGCAATGATAAATAATTTGGTTCTTTCAAATTGTTATCTCTTTTTTTCTTTTTTCATTTGCAGTTTCAAATGCAGGTGAGTAAGCTAACCATTCTCATTGTACTATAACGTCAGCGGTAACCAGGTTATCATGGATTCTTACCCTGGTTAATGCATCTGATCGGATTTTTAACTAAATACATATGACAGTTGGAAAGAATATTCATTAAGAATATACACTGTAGGACACAGACAAAGACAACCAATATCTTTAAAAACTTTGATTGTATTCGTATAAACCACAAAATGCTACTTTCATGTACATGCAAGTTAAATAAATTTGGTCTTTAAAAAAAATATGCCGATTGGCTATATGTCCATGCTTACAAGTGACACTGGATATAATTCTCTTACCTAAAAATGAAAACTTGAAATGAAATTCAAACTGCATAACATTTTCTGCGTAGTCTGTGAAAGTTCACTAGGAATGCAGAGCGGGGCCATTTTGGACAATATGATATCCGCTTCCTCGTCTGCTCCAGGGAAAAACAAGGAAAAAGTCCGATATAATTGCTGCTCGGGTATGTAAATCGGTTCTGGTGTAAATATTTAATAAGGATCAAATAAATGTTTATTCAAATTTTAAATTCTAAACAATTTTTCTAAAAAGTCTGAAGTTCCCCTTTACAATTTTTCTTCAATATCCTTCTTATCATTTCATTCATAATGTCCTCTTATTAAGAAACAATTAAAATTAGATTGCGGTTTGTAACTTTACTTTGACTGTTCAGGCGAGGAAAATGGTGGGTGGTGCCCAGCATCTAGTGATCAGACCTCTTGGCTAGAAGTCCGGCTCTCTAAACCAACGGCTCTCTCAGGCCTGTACTTTCAACACCCTAGTCAGAAAGACTCGTTTACATATCCGAACATGTTCATGAAGACATTTCAGCTTAAATTCATTTCGGCGCTGGATCCTTTGAAAGAATGGAGAAGTTTTAATGAGGTACAGACTGTGATGATATATATTCATATTTACATCTACCAAGTATTATTTACTCTATTTCTTACGGAAATTTATAGTTAATTCATAGCTGTATAGAAACAGACAGACGGAAATCTACACGTCCCGTTTATCGAATGGTCGAAGCATACAGCGGCTAAAACTGACAAGAAATTGACAGGACTGAAATTGACATGCTCTGTTTATCTATTGGTCGAAGCCAACAGCGACCTAAGAAAGATCATGCACGGACTGCACGAAATACTAGTAATCATGATGATGTCAGACTCAAAGTCTCACAAGAGATGATTTGGCTGTTTCTTTTAACTAACGTACTTGTGTACGTTAACAGTAATTTAGTAAATATTATTAACTTTTCATAATCAATTTGTTAATTAGTCAAATGAGAGATGTTAATAAAAATGCTTTCTTTGATGATTCATACGGGTTATGAAGGTAGCGATCATTGCAGAAAAATTTACATAATCCGCTAACGCGGGTTATGTATTTTTTCTGCAATGTCGCTACCTTCATATCCCGAATAAATCACCACATGAAGCATTATATTGTTTAAATATACTCATTTGACAACAACATTATGTGGCTTAAGACTCTTTATTTTGATAGTACTGATTTTTAAATAACATATACCGTGTATCAACGAATTTATCAAAATATTATTTTGACAGCCGGAGCGTTTAAAATAGTTTTGGGGGAAAAACGCATATCAAATTCAGTATTGTTATTCATATAAAATTCATTAAATAAGGAAAGACTTTATTGATAGTTTTATTCATCAAAACAAATATTTGAATACTTATTTTCATTAAAGCGGAAATTACATAATATTTTGTTGAAATACCACACCGAATAATAGTAAACAAATAGCAAATCCCCATCTATTTCAGCATATTCCATCCATTCACAACTCAACCTTATACTACAACATTGGCCTGCAGCCTTACATTGTAACAGATGCTATAAGGATTTATCCGGAAACCTTTGAGTCTGCGGCCTGCTTCAGGGTGGAACTCGTTGGATGTGACCCAGCAGGTAAGTGGGATGGATTGTCCACAGGATATCAGTTGTTTAGATTATGATTGATATACATTGTCGTCTTTTTAAGAAATAAAGTACGAGATTTCGGGAATGTTGCAGAATAACCTCCTCGGTCTCGAAATGTTGTTTTGAAATATAAAAGCCGAGGCGTTAGCCGAGGCTTTTATATTTTAAACAACATTTCGAAACCGAGGAGGTTATCCTGCAACATTCACGATAACAAGAACTTTATTTCTATTCTACTAACAGCCCAGTATTTCTACAGATCGTTTCTCCTATAGAGAGACGATCTAGGTCATTTTGACGGCTGTTCCGTGTAACCCCAATGGTTTTGTTGGTAATGTGTATACATGTGTATCGATCAAAGGAATCACATGCAGACGACAGAATTTTCTTTGGATTTTTAATACTCTTATCTTATTTATAAAATATCTTTGAATCATGTTCCTAATATTATAAGGGCAATTTAATACGATTATTACTACTACACGATATATATATATTTTATGTAAAAACATGCAGTGAAAAAATGCTAGGGAGGTGCTAGGAACAGCCGCATTGATCTCTTAAAAATAAACATTTGAGGCAATACACATCGTTTTGACTGGAACTAACACGTGAAATTGACATGGTTTTAAAACTTTTTAAGGTTTGAAGTTGTACTTTCATAGTCAGTGCGAGACAAATAGGTATTTCTGATCTGATAATTTACTGATGACGTTCGTGGTATATTGGAGAATAATTTCTTTGATATCGGCAATAACTGTAGTAGAATATGGGATAGACTTTAGAGATTATCTATGAAAAAGTACAGTTATTTTTCTTGCTGTTGTTAATGGCAATACCTGTATAATTGCATGGAATTTGAAATTTGTATTGTGATTCTTTTGTTTTCAAGCCCTCTGTCCTAAAGATTTTTGTAAGAATGGGGGAACTTGTATGGGAACAAACGTCTGTAAATGTGTATCTGGCTTCTATGGTGACAGTTGCGACCAGTCAGGTATATTGCATTCCTCATTTAATTCAAATTGAATACAAACAACATTTTTATTTTGAAAAAATCCTTTCATCACTTTTCTTAATTAAACAGCTTCGCAGATGGTACACCTCAATTTTGGCTTCACTCAAATCATTCAGCATATAATCCAAACAACCATTAATATCAACTTGAACACTCATGGAAACGTGAGTATCGTTAACACTCCCACTGGAAACGGCGTCCAACTGACCGGAAATAGTTACGTCACGGTCAACAACACGGGATTCAACGCCTGTCTTAAGGACATCACCTCATGCACGTCAGGTTTCACCTTGACAATCAACGTCAACTTGCAACATCAACTTGCAAATAACGCCTACATAATTTCCAGCGGAGGAGATTTGCCAAACCATTCAGGAATAGCTCTTTACAATGTTAACAACCAGTTGCATTTCGTTGTAACCACATCCTCCAACCAGTGGATTGTTATAGTCCCAAACACCCTGACAGTAAATGTATGGCACAAGATTGAACTGTCTTGGAGTAAGACCTCTGGAGCATCATTAGTCATCGATGGTCACCTGGCTGGTTCTGTCATCCAGGCACAGCCCACACCCGCAGCCACCCAGGTCAAGCCCATCAGCATAGGGTTCGGCTACCACCAGCAGATTTCCATATCCATGACTTTCAGTGGACTTCAAACGTTTGATTCTCACCGAGAAAACCTTATTGTGAATGGACTGGTATCAAGCACAAGTTAGTAATAGAATAACTTCTTTTAATTTGCATGTTTTTAATTAATGTAATGCGTTTCTGTAGTAAATGGAATGATTTATTTGTTACAGCAGTGGCTCCCACAACTCAAAAGCCAGCAACAACAACAACAACAACGGCACAACCTAGTAAGTTATTAGTATTCCAGTCAAACTTTAACAACGAAAATAAATTAGTTTTTAGATATAGTTGAAATAATTTTTTGTTTACAGCAACGACCACAATAAATACAACACAGGCTCCTTCGACCACAACTACACCAATAAGTAAGTTGAATATCTGCATGCTATCCTACCAAATAATTCTCAACGGCATACATGTATCTAAAATCTATGTCGGTTTCATATCTCAATCATTCTTACGAAAACAGGTCAAACTACAACACATTCATGCGATCAGCAAACCTTGGATTTCAGTTTCAATAAAATTCAAGACAACGTCCTTATCACACCTTCGTACAATTTTACTGTTTTTGGTAAACCTAATCTGACCCCTGAACAAAACGGCAAAGCTATACTGGAGCTGCATAAAGATGGGCAGTTTGTAGAATTGCCAAACCATGGATTAGAATGCATTCAGGACATGACTAAATGCGAACATGGATTCACACTGAGTGCTGAAATCAAACTGATGGACCTGAATTCCACAGACAAAAGATACATATTCTCCAGCGGAGGAGATCAGGTTGGGGCAAGCGGACTGGCATTGTATCTTTGGCATGGGGAACTGTATTGTTCTACGAAGAAAGATAATTTTATGTGGACTGCAAAGCAAAAACTGAATGTCAAAGTAGGTGAATGGCACACATATCAAGTTTCTTGGAACAAAAAAGATGGCTTTATCGTCTATCTTGATGGAAAAGAATTCATGTCACATTCAATAAAACTTCCAAATCCAGATCAACCAACTGTGTACCCTTTGTATATAGCGAGCGCACCAAACCATACGTTCAGCTCCACTGCAATGGAAGTCAAAAACCTGTTCACGTGGTCCGCATCACGTGACTCTCTGATTGGACAAGGATGCATAACAGGTAATGCTCGTGCACACTTGAAAAATGATTTTGTTCAAATCATGGTGATGAATTAATTATTGACATTTATTGTTTAACAGAATACAGCACAGTTGCACAACAGACAACAGTCTCCACAGTAGCAACAACAACAACCCAAACAACAACAACTCAGCAGCCATCAACATCAACAATACAACAAACAACTCAGCAGCCAGCATCACCAACAACCACGGTACAACCAACAACAACCACAACAGCTGCTACAAGCACGGCAGCTGCCACCACAGTGCATGTGCAAACAACAACAGAGGACAAGAGTAAGTCAAGTTTTAACACCATTTCATCACTATGAATACCATATCTTGCAATATCAAAATAAATACTGTGGAATCATTTTATCCCGAGGTTGAGAGACGTTTGAGAGCGGTCAAAAATGACTGTTTTGAGTAAAAGTATTTTTAAGGCAACAATTCAAATAAAAAAAGAATAGACGATCGGTACTGAGTTGGTAGGGTGGGTATATTCCTAAATGTTGACCATGATATCTACAACGAACATCAGTGATTCCACAGTATACATGAAATTTTCAAACGCTAGTGGTAAACTCTAGTTAAAAGCTTTGCGTGTAAATGCATTAAGATATTTTAAAGCGAGCGTGGTTGCTGCATGCAACTTGCAATGCATTGATTGCGGCGGTAAAGATAAAATAGTTGTTATCCATATACAAATTTTGAGACAAAAATGAAATCTAGAGGAATTTTTTTTTATTTGCATTGCATTGACAAATTTATAAATTTGATATGATCTTAAAATGACAATTTTATATTAACTTATAACAGGTATACAAAAAGAAATAACATTAAACTACAGTTTTCTCAGCATTACCGGAAATATTCTTCAGACACCTGCGCAGAACTTTACTGTTCATGGGCACCCGCTGATTGTGCAAGATGGCGGCGACAAAGTTTTAGTATTGAATAAAACTGGACAATATATTGAGTTCCAAAGCTCCAATACAACTACTTGTATCAATAACATTGCAAACTGCTCCTCGGGATTCAACTTTAATATCAAAGTAAAATTTATTGAAATTTCAACAAATAAACTGTTCATTCTCTCAAGCCTGAAGGAAGAACATTCTGGTATAGAAATGTACTACTTAAACGGATCATACTTCGTTAAAATTGTTTCTAGTAAGCACTCTTGGAGCCTTGTAGCTTCATTTGAAACTAAAGTTAATGTTTGGTATACGTACCGCATTGAGTGGAGTCTAATCTCTGGGCTTCTTCTGCACGTCAATAATGTCCTGGTTGGAAACGCCTTTGCCACACAGACAAATGTGAATCTACAGGCTCAATCCTTAGTGATTGGAAGCTCACATTTAATTGACTTTTCCTACTCGTCACATGTGCTCATTACTGGAATGAGAGAGATAATAAAACCCAAAAATGGTAATCAATCATCGATTTTTAATTCTTATTAAAAAAAAAAAAGGCAATCACAATCTTTATGTGACTGTAAGATCAGCATTTAATTTTTTAAAACTTTAAGAAGTTGAATGTTAGGTTAACTTTAAACTTAAAGTTACTCTAGTTTTTAACTTATTTTTTTCTTGCAATTGTTGACAGATTCCAATGCGCATGCGCACATTGCTGTGGAGCTGAACTACAACTTTATTAGCATAGAGGGCAATCTATTGCATACCCCAGCGCACAACTTCACCGTGCATGGACATCCGCTACTTATACAAAGCGCGAGCTTAAACAAAACAGCAGTAGTGCTAAACAAAACAGCACAATATATCGAATATTCAAGTCATACAAACTTGCATAGCTGCATAGGGAATATCTTGCACTGCACGGCGGGATTTACTTTCACATTCGATCTGCAATTTTTGCATGCGCCATCGCTTACTTCAAAAATGTATATCTTGTCCAGTTCTGGGCCGCTGAATCCTGGAATAGAAATGTACTATTTCAACCATACTTTTTATCTTAGCGTCATGACTACACAAGTTTGGGTGCTTGAATTTCCATACGGTTTCAGTGTAGAAACATGGCATAAGTATCGCATTGTTTGGAGTGACATGAGTGGACTGACCTTGCATATTGATGGAATGAACGTCAATTCTAAAATTCCCGTATCAAATGTAACGGTGACACTGCAGCCACTTAGTCTTTTTATTGGTTCTCCTCATAATCATCAGGCTAATTACATACCAAATATTATGATTTCTGGGGTGACGGAAATTGTGTACATAACGGGTAAGAGAATGTATATCTTCCTTTCTGTTAAATATGTAATATATATTACGTTTGGTAGAGGTTTAATTTTGCTACCTTACTTTACCTTCAAAAATATGATGTTTCAGAATCAACGATAATTAAACCAAACACCATCCCTCAGTACCATTTTGAATTGACTGCTATATCGACCAATACAACCACAGTGACATCTAACAGCATCAACATGAACCTTGTCGGAACCCCTTCCATTGATTCCAGGAACAACTCCACCTGTTCATTGCACATTTCCAATACCAGCCAATACCTCGACCTCGGAGAACACCGGGACCTTTGTTTTGGAAACATTGGACTTTGTTTTAATGGACTGACGATCCAAATCATTGTCAAATTCAGGGTCCTGGACGAGGGAACGGTTGTTTTATCGAGCAGTGGAAGCAACATTTTGGGCACCGGAATGGAAATCGTATATCAATATGGTCGTCTTCAGTTCGCTGTCTCAAATGCAGCTCACTCCTGGTTTGCAAGTGTTGGGCGAGATAAGATCCAATTGAATACATACGTAAAGATAATATTTTCTTGGTCTCCAAAGGAAGGCGTCAAGATTGTAATTGACAACCATGTTGTCGCGACCTCCGTAACTTCTATTCCACACCCGACCGTAAGCACCACGAACGAGCACATTTACGTAGGAAATTCTCCTTCCACGACGTCAACGACTGTCAACCTGTGTATAAAATCCGTCATCATATACCATGCTTGGATAGGAGATTGTATATCAGGGGGCATCATACCCCCTCCTATTGAAAGTAAGAACATAGCAATTATTCACATCATCATTCAATTGTTATGCAATTTCTTGCCCAATGGGATGTATTACATTTGAGAGGTTTCTTTGTGTGTAGTGACGACACCAGCTCCAGTGCAGACGACCCCAGCCCAGACTCGACCACCAACAACAGATTTTTGTCCCTCTGGACAATATGTTTGCAAGGGTAAGCTGACAAACAAGGTTTGGCAAAAGGAAAAAAATGTCATTATGGAAGTTTCTAATTTTCAATTGCACATTATATCATTGGATTATTTTACAATTTGATGTTTTATGAATACATTTTACTTTGGAGTGATATATATGTTTCAGACTTATCAACAACGCCATTGCAAACAACTGCGCGCTCAACAGCTAAAGCAACAACTGTTCAGCAAACCACAACAAAAAAACCAACGACTACCCAACCGGCGACAACCGCCCGACCTACGACTACAGCTAGACCTACTACTACAGCTAGGCCTACGACTACCGCAAGACCTACGACTACAGCTAAGCCTACAACAACCGCACGACCTACGACTACCGCTCGACCAACAACAACTACCACCACACCAACTACTACGACCACGCCTACGACGACTACAAGACCAAGACCGACCGTTCCCTCATACACAAATCAACCTAATCTGAAGCCGTCCGTCGATGGCAAATGTGCAGCATATTTGACCTGCTCTTTCCAGAAAGCTATTGAAGATAATGTAGAGTTTATAGTTTGTTTGAACATTGGCAACCGTAATTGTGTACTGAGAAACATCGTCCCTGGTCGAACAAGTGAATACAAGTTTCCAGTGACTCAAATCAACGAAAACTTGTACAAACAGAAGGTGTGTTGACATTATTTGTGATAAGCTTCACAATAACACAGTACTGCCTGGGTACTTGTGTTATATGGCGTAATGGTCTTCATGTTCTTTTTCAAATACATTATATTTTTATGTATTAATACATATACAAGATAAAAACCAAAATGGTTATTTTCTTGAAATGATTGTATATGTTAAAGGTTGGTAATTTGCTTTCAGATAACGTGTTCCATCCAAGCAAAATTCAAGGATCAAAATGCGCTTACCCCAGTATTTACAAGTAACATTGTCGAGCCTAACATACAGGTAAATGTTTCGATTAACATAGGAAAAAAGAACGATTAGTCTTTCGCAAACTTTTTGTAATTCTTATTCTTTTGGGTTTGTTTTTACTTTTTTTCAGATAACCTCCGGAAATAATATGCAAATTACTGAGGGAACAGTCTTTCCAATCCCACACATTCTTATCAGCGTAACAGCACCACCCCAGTTCTTTTGTTGCACCGGATGTAGAGGGCGCTGTGAATTCAAAGTAACTGCAATGTTAGACTTCCGCCGCATCATCAGGTCTTGTCCAGGTGGACGATCAGTTGTCCCGCAAGCTCTGATTGGTTGGGCCGGTGAAAAACAATCGAACACTCCCGAGGCCTGCGGTGTTGTGGTTAATTGTCATAACTGGGAAAACCCTATAAGTATACCGGTGTATGCTACGGTGGATGGGAAATATGATCGCGATCAGACGGTCAATTACAATGTCCATGCTAACATACTCAACGTACAATCTGGGTCAGTGACCGCCACACCCCAGACGTTGAACATAGGAAAAGTTTCAGTGAGTCTTCTTGCTAAATTGTTATACAGTTGTAATAAAGTTGGGAAAATTACGATGTATTTCGTTATTTGTTGCTATTTAACATTCATATTTCACATACAAATATTTTCCCCATTTTTCAGGTCACAACGAAAGACAATGACCACAAGTCAGTCTGTAGCTCTGTGAACGATCCTCATATGACCACATTCGATGGCCGGTAAGGTCATCTGTAATTTATATACCATAATAAATATAAAATGTTACTAGTACTTTTACATTCAAGTTAATGCTCATTATATGAAATGAATAATGGTTTCTCTTTTTTACTTTCTAGGCGGTACAACAATTTCCTCACTGGCGACTTCATTTTGTATCAACATACCACTTTACCATTTGAGGTATGTCATTAATCCCACCCCTCGCTCAATGAAAAAGAAAAACCCTTGAATTTTGAGATAGATATGTGTTTTGCTAAGAAGAAACAGTCTGCTTAAGACTACAACTCATTCCATTCAGGTACATGCAAGATACGCCAAGTGTAGTTCCTCCTCACGCGCTACATGTAACTGTGCCGTCGCCATAAAGTCGGGCGATGACGTAATTACCTTCACTGGTTGCAATGGCGGCGGATCGACGGCGACGACACACGGTCACAACATCTTTGACCTTTTATTCCATCGCCATCATGATCACCATCATCACAGCTCTAGCCACACGGCACCTATTGCGGTGGCATTGTACAAGAATGGGCAGCTTACCCCAGGTACATATATCAGGAGATACGGCTGTGGTCAGAAATACGAGGTAAGACAACAATAGGTAAACTAGTACTATAAAACAAAAGTAATCAGTATTTTAACAATATCAATTCTACCATAGTTTGTCGTGATAGTTCTTATTGCACGTGCATAATGTTCTTTGTATTAAGGTGCTTCTACCGACCGGTACCATTATAACAATACAGACCAGCACCAGAGGTTTCATCAACATCTGGATCAAGCCATCCAGTGTGGATCGCAACAAAGTCTCGGGTACAGAATTTCATATCTTGAAAAGATTCTTTTTTGTGTTGTTTACCTGCAATCGAATGTTGGTTGATTGCTTTGGTATTCCCGTTTGATGTATCGGCAATCAAAGGTTGGTTAATGGTTTTAATAGTGAAGTTTTGATGCATTTTTTCTCTATACCAGGTCTCTGCGGAAACTATGATGGTCACTCTGGAAACGATGTCCCTGGGTCAGACCGTTATCCTAACGGATTCTGTAATAGTCACAGGTAAGTACTTAACCAAATCTCTTGGAAGTGTTCAGAATTAAAGCTAATGTAAGGGGAACGATAAGCGCAATTTCCTTTCATTTTTTTCAGACCAGCAGAAGGGATATTTACCGGAGTCAAGCCTGGAACTTTGCCTGGAATAACGACCTGGTGTAGCTGTGTGCAGTCCAGAACCCCGTACTGTTCTCCCGGATACGGCATTTTTGTTTGTGAAAAGAACAGTAAGTTAAATGAAAAGCATATTTTTGCTGTATAATTTAATCGAAATACGCAACATTTGAATGATCCCCTGCGTGCCTGACATCTCTTTCATTACTTGGCTTTTTTTTTTTTTTACATTATCCTCTTTTGCAAAGGTGTCGTTTTTTATCCGTTCACTGTTCCCTTTGAAAGAACGTAAAAAGCTTATAGCAAAAAGGATGGGTATACTGGTCAACTCCAGTTTTTCTTTATACTCAGTATTTCATGAATTATCAATTAACAGGATATGACATCACATCCACCATTGTCAACCAAGCGTTGGTTCCACGACCATCCACTCATAGAATGCGACGACAGGCAGAGATTGAGAATAGTATTCCAGACCTCGAGGAAGTATGCTAATTCATATTTTCAATATTTATTGTATAAAGCCTTTACTGTAAGTTTTGAAAAATATGTACCGCATTTGTGCAATCGATTTTTTGTATAACAATAACAGATAAAATATAACCCAACTGAATTTGCCATTTTAGGATGGTACATATACAAAAGATCAAGCGATAAGTTATTGCGAAGAATTCATCTCAAACAACACAGCCTCAAAGCACTGCATGGCTGTTTTGAACTCCAAAAACTACACCAGTCAAATTGAAAGCTGTGCCGAGGATTTAAGGGTATGCTGAATAATTGATATTACTTTGAATTCGTTACATAAAGACCAATACCTTCTAGTATAAAGTTTTATTGTTGTGGGGTTTTGTAGCTGACGGGAGACCCCGGTTGGGCCCAGGATCACATAAGTGACATCATTGACAACTGTCTGAGCGAGGTCAACAAACAGCAACCGGCGGAGAATGATACCACTGCGCCAACATACAACGCCACGGAAATCACCTCTAACCTTTGTCAGCTGGATTGTGGGAATTATGGACACTGTGCAGAAGGTATGTTACTCAACCATATCTTTAAATTATCAAAATTTATACTACGAATGTTCCATAGCTTTCTTCATTATTTCAATTACTGTGTAAACCCTTTCTGGAGTTCAGATTTATTGGTATTTTCAAAATTTTCATTATTGAAAGTAAAGTTAAATCTATAGGAGGAGTTTTTGGTTTTTGAATAGGCGTGTGTCGATGCGATGACGGTTGGTCGGGTACACAATGTGACATCCACAAGTCTACCAGACCGTTCGTCATGGAGACCCTGTTTAATGGAACTAGCTGTGATACGTGTGGCTGTGACACGCAACAGACTGAAGACTGCAGCACGGCCACCATTTACGGAGCCAACTTTGTGGATTCTTCAACGTTGACCTGTCACTACAAATTTGTCAAGGTCAGGTCCTACGTCCTTGTTGTTCTAGAAACTTGTGGAATTCGTTTCTCTGTTTTCTGAAAGAAACTGTCACCAAAACTTGACTGAAATAATGAGCAAATGAACGGAGCAACAATTTCAACGATTTAGATCGGGAATTTTTGATACTAAAGCCTTTTATAGGTAGTTAATGCTCTAAAAAAAATGAACATGCTATTTGATGAAATTTAATGTTATACGTGGATGCATTTTTTAGATTGAGGAAAATGTGGTTACGACCACAGAAATGAGAACTGTCGTCGGCGATTTCATCAACATGAACCAGATATCGTGCAAACTCCCGGAATCTCGAGGCGGTGCCTTGATCCAAGTTAGTAACGATGGACAGACCATGAGTGAAAGCAGCTACCTCCATCTTGTCTACGACTCGAGATGTTTTGATTGCTCGCTCACAGATGACGTCATGAATTCCAAATGTACACTGAGAGTAAGCACTTCAAGAAACTCCTGGAAACAAATTCTTCTAGTATAACGATAGGTCATTTTGTATTCTAACAATGTATTTACTATGTATTTTTTCGCAGGACAACACATGTCTTATAAATGGAGAATGTCATTCATTGAATGAGAAGAAAGGTTCAAACCATTGCAAGCTCTGTGATCCATCTGTGAGCACATCTTCATGGACAAACAGTGACAGTAAGTCTCCATATACCAAATAAAATTTAAAAAACGATAGATTTTAATGCTTTGATTAAGTCTCTTGAGACTATTTAAAAGTGCGTTGTTGTATGAATAAATCATATCAAATGATGACTTATTTTGAATTCTCGTAGCTGAGCAGTGCCGACAAGAGTTCGCAGCCATTCAGGTGTCTAAGCCGGACTCGGAGAAAGGCTACAGCAGTGAGCTGGTCACCATCCTAGCCGTGGCGTGCGGTTTCATCGGGTTTATCCTTCTGTTGACTCTGTTCTACATATGTAAACAAAAGTACGTTTTAATTGACTGGTTGCTTTAACAAATTATTATAAACATATGCTCTCTTATCTTAGTTAATTACACACTGGTGCTGAAAAATTAGAATAAAGTTGTAAATTAAGGTGAAATACCAATAAATCGTCGGAAACACCGAACTTACATGCGCTTATCGAACCTGGCCCAAATGCTTATTCTCTTTCCTTTTTTGAGTCATTCATGCCCTATTCTGATTGGCACTTTCACTATTGTGAAGAAAACCTCCCCCATCGCATTGATTACAACAGCACATTTTCTTATGATTTGCCTTTATACATGTATCTCCAAAAACTAGACTTTTTGAAATTTAATTCTTTCCGATTGGTGGAAAAAAATATCCATTAAAACTAAATCTGGTTGCGCTAAATGTGCAATTTGATTTCTTTTAATTTATCAGTGGTATTATAGAATGATTCCTTATTTTCCATAGAGAGAGAATGCAAAAGCGCAAAGAGAGCGGACTGTACAGAATTCAAGACGACACACCCGAGGTTCCCCACCATTCAATGCTAACGGAGCACGGAGAGGGAGGCGCAATTCACAACCCAGCTTATGCCGAGGAGAAGAGCAGACTGTGATTGAATGAATTAAAAAAACACCTTAATTTCGAATGCATTCTAACGTATACATGTACGAGTATATATGCAATATTCATACTAGTGAACCGGTCCTGCGGGCAGGGGGAATATATTTTATATAAAAAAAAAATCAACTGCTTATTCCATTCATGAATTTGATTCTTTGATCAATGACCATTAAAAAAATAAAATGGCTTAATTTTTATCATTTTTGTTTTAATGCAAAAATGTGTGTACTTGATTGCAGGATATTTACATGTATTTAATATGGCAGACAAATGCCTACCTACTGATATTATACCGATCACGTGACGTTTATTTTGATAATTTTTCATTAATACTTGTTTTGATACCATTACTTCATATGTATATAATTGCAGTTCTACTGTATTGCTTGTAACAGATTTTTTTTATTGCAAATAAAGATGGAAGTTTATTGGGTTTTTTCAATAGCAATACCTGAGGCGAGTTTAACAGAGCAAGCGCTCGCGAGCGCTCGCCAAAATTCCCTATACCCGCAACACAAATTTTGGCGCTCTGGTAATCTCGCACATCATCTGAGGCGACTGAATAAAAATTAAAACAAATGATATGAGAGAGAGAGAGAGAGAGAGAGAGTGCGGCACAGTATACCCTATACAAAAGGGGATTGTTACAGGGTTAGTTCCACATTATCTTCCAAGCTTCGTATGAAAAAAGTGCCTTGACCCCATCCCGTGCAAGACGTTAAAATAACAGTCCAGTATCTTCAAATCCAATATACGTGGAAAGGATGGAAAATGTTCAATACAACATTAAAAATTAAAGACATGATAAGAATTGATTAAATTGTTCCATTCTGCTTCTGATTAATAAATTCAAAAAGATGCATTGAATATTTCCTAAAAGGCTAAAAATCCGCATTCTGATTTTACAAACATACGCTACAGTATTAAAAAAGGTTAATACATCTTCGATGCATGATATATTTAATGATAGATGCTAGCGGATTAGTTTCATACTTGCATTGACCACCATGCAAGGAAAGAATTTTTATTGTAGAGTAGTGTGACATGCAAGATCTGCAAATATGCAACATAGTTATAACGAAGTCGAAATAAGGCAACAGAGAACGTTCATGGATTGGAAGATGAAGAAGTATATTGTTATTTGTATTCCTTTTTAATTTGACCGTAAAATAATAATTTTCGGCAGCTAGAAAATCCAGTGTCCTTGCAAGATTACGTGAAAATTCGACAATATATTTACATTCACTGTATGTTCTCCTATTTTGTTTAAGCAGACCGATAGTAGTTCACAGCGCAAGAGAAACTGACAGGATTGAAATTTACACGGTCGATTTCTAACCAGTTCATATAATTATGCAGTTTATCGATCGGTTGGTCGAAAGTTTCAGCAACCTAAGAAAAATCACGGACTACACGAAATAATTATGATGATGCTAGACGAAAATTCTCATATATGATCAAGACTTGGTAATTTCTTTTATCTCACGTACTAATGTACATGTACATATATATCAACAATAATTTATTTTTACCTACTATTTATCATTGATTCGATAATTTATTACAAGAAAGATGTAAATATAAACAATTAAATGCTGTCTTTGATTAGAAATGCGAACTTTACGCGGGTTATACTAGTGTATGCAATTATGCTACCTTCATACCCCGCATGAATCACCAAAGAAAGCATTTTATTGCAGTGACGTGTACATGTATATACATATTGTACTTACTAAATAACTAACTATTGTGCTAACTCCAGTTAGTATATACGTCCCTGTTTATTGTTATAAAATATAAAAATCATCGGCCAAATACACATTGTGAAATTCATTGAAAACACGTATGACAAAAGTATTCATTAAAAAAAGAAGACTTTTCTTACATCCCCCCCTTCCAAAATAGCCTGCAATTTTCCCGCGCTAATTTACTTTTCCTTCGATGTGGATGATAAGTCCCGAGAACGACTTTCCGTCACTCAGGGCACCTGCTGTAAACAAATATGGCCGCCGATAGAAAGTGAATTTTGTCCGATAAGATCTAACTTCTAAAAAAGTTACCAGTAGCCATGAAATATGTAATTTATTCGTATTTATGAGTCGGAAAGTTAATATTTTTTAAAGATGTCAAGCGGAGATAAAGGTCAAGTCGGTACGGAGTCACCGCGTCCTCTGAGAAAACGACGAACTCGCATGGCGAACGACAAACGAATAGCGGATGATGAGTTTATGGCAGCCGCCATAGGAGATGTAGAATGGCTAAGACAGAGTCTAAGGGAACAAAAAGGAAAAATAAATTTCGATAAAAACGTAAGTATATCCTTACAGGGAGGTTAAAAAGGTACGATTCCTTGGATGTTTACTACACGAATTTCCTCTGTCTTTTACATATGTAGTCGTGATTTAATTGGTTGGTTACCGCGATTCCTATCCTTTTTTATCCTATCCGGTTCTTTTCTAATTTAGGACAATTGTAACTTTTGCGAAAATGTATGGTTAATTAACACACGATGTCATATAGACTAGTTGACAACAAAAATGCAAAACAAATACAGTATATTAACTTGAGAGAATCGACATTAGATAATCAACCAAATTATATATCATGCTAAAACTATCAATTGATGATAATGTATATTTCAAAACTTAAGTGTTTTCATCGCTTTTGAAACCAATAATACATTGAAATGCATGTAAGTATCTTAAAATTTCAAAATAATCTTTATATTGGTATTAAATATTGATCTTCTTTTAATAATGTAGGCATTTAATGGTTCATTGAGAAGTGTTATCTTATCATCTCTAAGCTTTTATAAATGCTAACCTTTGGTTATTTAAAAATTCTTTGTGTGTACCCTTTGTTTATCACTATTGCGACAAAACATTTCATGCAACATTTAAATGATTATTGTTTGCCACATGGAGGCCTGAACACTGAACAGCAAACAGTTAGCAACTAATAATCAAGTGTTTAATTATCTGCAAGTATCATTCATCATGATAGTAATCTAATATACTATGTTCTGTATATATATTATGAACTTCCACTCAGATGTGATTCAGAATTTTAAAAAAAAGTCTGTCAGCAAAGCATGAGTTTCGTTAAACCAAGGTATTGGGAGAGAAAGAAAGAGGGAAAGGGGAGAGTGAGAGAAAAAAGCAGATATGGGATACAGACACAGAGTAATGAGGGAAAGAGAAAGCTTAAGAGCAATAAGTTAGACCAGTTGTCAATAGTATAAGAAGACTGTCATTGATTTGACAACTCTGTTTTTGTAAAAGCCAAACACATTATTTAAAAAATAAAAAAAAATTGTAAAATCCAATACATACTAAAATATAACATGGTACAAATGAATTGCTGAACATGTTGTATATGGGCGCATTTGGAATGTTTTTACAGGGTTTGTCAGCGATTCACCTGGCAGCCATCCATGGCAGACTGGACTGCCTGAAGCTGCTGATAGAGAAGTATAAGGTGAATATTAATCTGTCCAGTACCACGGGGTGGAGAGCCATACACCTGTGTATCAGTAACCAGACGGGCAAGCGGGCCCTGCAGTGTCTGCAGTACCTCCTCAACAAGCACGCAGACCCATCCATGTAAGAATTAATCCTGTTCTATGAGGGCTAGCTGTTTGGAAATTATTGAGACACTCCTATTTAATTTCCTCTTCTTACTGACAGATTTTAGTTAAAATCAGTTCACACATTGATAAACCATAAGCTTTCTATTCATCTTTTTATTGATGTATTTATATATATTCTAATTTCAATCAACTTTCAATGTATTGATAAATTTATATAAAAGTATTATATTCAATCAATTTTTTCTAATTTCATATGATTATGGGGTTAATTTGTTAAAGCATGTATATCTTTGAACTTTAGACCTAACAATGACGGTATAACACCAGTCCATCAAGCGGCCTCAGAGGGACACGTGCAATGTCTCAAACTTTTGATCGAGATCGGGGCAAAAATAGACGGACAGGACATAAGAGGCCACACCCCTCTAGATTTGGCGAAACTGTGGGGACACAAGAAGTGTGCCAGGTAAGAAGAACCAGTAAAGATAAACTAAAATGCCATCTTAATGCAAGGCTGTTATGAATTAGATTTTGTTTGCCATTTTTAGATGCATGGTCACTTCTTTTTAAACTAGATTATTTTTTTTATCACAATTTTCTTTTCCCTCAAAAATACACCCCTACAGAGATGAGAGACTAGTTAATACTACTTGGTCAATACCTGTGATAATTAAGTTACATCAAATTCAGTAGCCCAATATTGTGCATGCATTTTATCTGTCATGTATGTTTACTCTTCTACTGTTTGAATTTTACCTCAAAATATAGCAGTACACATAAACAAATATTTATTAATCTACCCATATGTATTTCCATGTCACATTGTAGAATACTGGCTGCAGAACTGTGGCACCAAGACAAGAACAACGTGGCCAAGGAGTTGGGACAGTTACGTAAGCTGAAGATGCAGCAGGTGCTGAAGGAGATGGAAGAACAGGACGAGTTCAAGGCGGCCCAGGAGTACTACGGCGAGAAGGCATATCAGGAGTGGATACAGGTAATTATACAGAGCACCTGTCACAGGTGAAATTTAACACCTTCCATCCTCACTCATAATATTGTGTGTAAGGTTTGTGTCAGAACTTTTAAAAAGAATGTTGGCATGCTGTCAAACAATATTTTTGAAAAATTATATTAGTTATTTGGGAAAAACAGAGATCAGGATTATTGCCTTCAACAGTTTTTTTTATTAAATCTTAAACCATCTCTCCATTATATATTTCTAATGAATTCATTAAGCATGGATATCTATTACTCTACATACTATTTAGAAATATATACCAACAGATTAATGTATATTACGAATTTCACACTTGGCAGGACCTGTTCACAATTTTAATGGTATGGGTAATTTACAAGGTAACATTGGTATTATATTGGTTATGTATTAAGTTATATGTAACATAGGTATTATAGATATTGGTCATATGGTGCCCCTACCCTTTTATAGTCTAGATGCTTGCATTGGGAATGGTAAAACTACAAAATCCTTCTACAGCATCATTTAGAGCTTCATATGATAAACTTTCTTAAGAATAGCTCTGATTTTTTTCACAAATTGCAAATGATGTTGAAACGAACAATCGGTAGAATTTTATTTGTTTAGTATTGAACATATATACTTTTCTTTTAGATGCAGATATAGATATGATTTTAACTTGTAAAACATTCATTCTTTTCTTCTAACAATCATAAGTAGGGGCAAGTTACCCGCCTGCCTTTGCTTTCTTTGTTTCAATTAACCTGAAAATCATAAAATGTATATTTGAAAATAATTCTCTATTTTATGGTTTACAGAAAAAGGGTCTGAATGGGAAATCGCCAACTGAAGAAAATAAGGAAGATTTGTCAAAATCTGATCAGCCTAAGAAAGGAAAACCAGTTGATTCATTAATGAAGCCTAACAGCAAAGCCCCACCCCCCAGTGGTAAAAAAAGCATTCCAGATAGGAGCAATATTCACGTGGCTTTTCGAGATGACAGAACTCCCTCTCCACAAAGTGGAAGAAGGCCAGCTGATGGTTCGGAAGAACAAGGAAATGAGGATGGTGATAAAGAAAACCAGGTTACATCATCCAGGGAGAAATCATCTGCCCCTGTTTATGTTAACCCTGAACCCTGGAGGCTGGCACTTCATCCCCCAAAACCGGAGTATATAACCAATCTCACAGACGAATATCCAAGGGATGAGTTCACCATGATGCCAAGGACCAAATCTGCCCACAAGTATTTCGACGGAAAGTTTGCCAGTAGGGAAAACACTGACGGGGATTTGAGAAGTAAGAAGTTGAAAAAAGATATACGCCAGCCAAATTTACCAAAAGATGTCATCAAGCAAGGGCTGTCTAAGGATCCAACAGCGGAACAACGACCAGTCCTGTTTAAACCCATCCACATGTTTGATGTCACAATGAAGAAGAAATACGGGGATTCTGTGAAGGGAAAGAGCGAGGTCTCTTTGCATCTGTGTGACGACTTATCGTCGTTTGTATATCAGAACAGTCTACAGAGAGCCAGCACTATTGACGTTTTGTCCCCAAAGTCCGTCACCTCAAATTGGCTCAGTTCCAGATATCCCAGGGACAAAGTGATAAATACCATCAAAAATATGAAAAATCCCACCATGTTCCCCAATATACGAGGAGAAGAGTATGACATTAATTACGGAGACATCGCCACCTTTAATTGAATTCCGACTTAATTTTCATTTCCAGCTTGATGACCTGATGAACTTCTGATCTCTGCTGGCCTTGGTTATATCTGAATATGACTGTGTTGCTGCTGAATAAATGTTTTCTTTTCTTTTCCGTCCCTTCCATGTTTAAATAGAAAAAATTTATAGGGTTTATTTTTTATTCTTGTTACTGCAGTGTACATGTATTATACACATGTAGCCTTGTTTGTTGAAGAATATTCAGAAGTTACTGCTTATCATCATATGTATTTTTAAATGTTATTTGTTTGTTGTGGTGCCTTAAATCTTTGTACTGCTGATCTTAAGTGTATCATTGTCAAAGCCAACAGACACAGGCTTGAGCTGTGTCATGCATTATTGCTGGTGTGTACAAGTTACCACAAATATATTTTTTTGATTTATTTATATAAAATCTGAAGAAAAAATTGAAATGATTATACATGTACAATATTTTTTTTTATAAAATATGTCTTTTTTACAAAACTATTTTATGGAGAGTATTTTTTCTTTTTAGTCATAATTTTATTTATACAAGAAATCTGCATGTGATTTGAAGTACATGATCCTGCATTCATTTGTAGCAGTGTATACACAGACTTGTAAAATTAGGTACAAGTCTAAACAAGTAAATAAGCTTTATAAATACATGATGAATGTACATCTATTTTTTAATTTGTATGTATATATATATATGTTAACTGCTGAAATCTTTCTACATGTGTATGATGTTAATGTATAAATCAATGTCGTGAATATAAACGCTTCATTTTTCTCTTTCATAAGTGCAATTGTAATAAATCATAAACTGCTTTATTTGTTCAAATTCTTTACATTTACATTACATTAAGGTTGGCAATGTTGATACAGTATTACGTAAGTAGTACACATTCCATCTCATCCACAGGTGTTTTGATATACTACATGTAGTATTCATTACATTGGTTCCCGAATATCTCCAATCATTTACATGTAATTGTTGCTTGTCCAAACTTTTGATGCACATGCTTATTGAACTCGCGCCAGAATTAAATAGGGTTAAATATATCATTAAACTTGTATACATTGCAAAGGCTTAGACAATGAGCTATAACAACATGAATGAGGATTACTTGGAACTTGTGAATGTTCCATTGAGTGTGCCATCATCTCTGTCTATTTTGTAAGTCGTGGAGGAGTCGTAATGTTTCAGACAACAGTTGCACATACTTCGAAATTCCCGCTGAAATTTTGTGTTAAAGAACCCGTATATAACCGGATTCTGGCTGGTATTCGCTGAAGCTAGGATGATGGTGACCGTGAATTGGGTCGAGGTTATTTGTTTGAGGTACACTGCCAAAAAACTAACGATAAAAAACGGTAACCACATTAAAACGAATATGCACACAATAGCTACGAACATTTTGGTGAGTCGCTCTTGTTTTTCGGCGCGTTTATCCGCGCGAACACTCTTGGTACGGGTGGACGATGATCTCATGACTCTGAAAATTTTGACGTAGTTGTACGATATGATGATTAGCGGTAAAACGAAAAATAAACACACCATGCTACCTAGATAAACATTTACGTGAAAAGACTCGGGCCACGACAAACCACAAAATGTAAATGTAATGTTGCTGAACGCGAGAGAAGTCTCCGTCTGAGCGATGGCCACGGGTATTGGAAAAGCCAGAGAGAAGATCCAGATGACAAGGATAAGGAATACGGAAATATTTAGCGTGATTCTCTTGTCGGGGCGAGCACAGACATAGTTATGGCGCTCTATGCTGATCATCATCATAGTTAGTATGGAGCTGGTTCCACTCACGAACTGGACGTACGTCACAAGTTTACAGATTGCGTGACCAAACACCCAATGTTGAGTTATGCGAGTTATGAAAATGAATGGGATCCAAGCTGCGAACAGCAAATCGGCCACGGCGAGATTCACAATGAAGTAATTGGTTGGCCTTCTCATCTTCTTGTTTCTAAAGACCGCCATCACAACCTGCGGGAATAAGAACGTGTTCGATGTAGCTTTCTCGTGAGACCATATGATTTCGTAGTTAATAATATAATACAAATGTACGTGTACTAATAATATTACCATTGTGTTCCCTGCTATTGCCATGATGAGAATGATGATGAGGATTGTCACTTCTATTCCCGACTGACCTGAACAAAATAATAATAGAAAGTTGAAGGATTTGGCGGATCACATTGTTGCATGGTATACTAGTATTTGTTACTAGTATGTTTCCTTTGGTCCTGTCTAAAAGAATGTTGATCAAATTTGCGTCTTTTGCAACAGACATACCGTCAACAGATCTAAAATTTCCATTTCAAAGCATTTCGATATGAATCCCAACGTTATAAAATAGTTTTGATATACAAGTACTATAGTAATCTAAACGTCAGTGGTCAACATCCATTCTATTCGATAAAGGACAGTTTTGGGTGTTTGTGAAGTTAATAAATTGATTGTAACCACGTGTAACTTGCGTAACACCGCACTTTTTGTAAAATATAGTTATTCTTTATATTAATATCATAGCATTTTTGAAGTTCACATAGTCTTGTATGATAGTATAAAATATATTTTCAATGTGTTTTGCCAAAGCCCACCGGTTACCAAAACAGGGTAGTTTTTGTTGTGTCTTCTTTTTTTTAATAAATTTAATTGTTATCTTTGCTTGAAGGGGGGGGGGGTGTTCTTGGTGTATATTGTAAGACACAAAGAATGCATGTTGTGATAACCGAAGCTCCATTATATATATCTGACAAAATCGTGGTGTGCAATCTTTTCTCCTTTGTAGATCTAGTCTGCGAGTTGCTGAAACAAATCCTATTAGACTTAGTATATATAAACCCGATTCGTGGTTTTCGTAAGGTGAAAATGAACAGATAAGCAAAACTTGCTCACGAACATTAAACAAAACACCGAATGATGGAATATGGTATAGAAAATAAAGCCAGCAACCTCTCTCTCTCTCTCTCTCTCTCTCTCTCTCTCTCTCTCTCCCAGCCCCGGAGCATGAAAAATATCGAGTCTGTATAATCTATGTGCGGTTCTCCTTCGAGCTTTCTTTTCTCATATCAAGCAAAAACATCAAAGAATCCACTGTCCATATGATAAACATACAAAGTGCGTGTATACACTGTTAATCGTTATTTGTGTATTTAATTTGATTTTGTTCTGAGAACAATACAACATACTTATGAATCTGATTCATCTTGGACAATTTCAAAATGGTATATTAATTTTATATCCTCGCGGTGATTTAACACTCGATCGTTGTTTGCTAGTGCTATATGCTATAGATCAGGCATCATGTCAAATACCCGTTGATTGGTCAAGATTTTTATGGAACCTCATAAAACTTGAAGTTGTGAGTCGGCAGATGATATTGGGGTAATATGGTGCTAATTTTGACTCATTTGTAATATGCTAGCAGTCTGTCATTCGACAATAAACTGATTAAGATATTTGTACATGAAATTACATGTGGAATTACGATAGCTATACTAGTTTATAGGCTATCATAGAACCATGTGAAATACATTTTTCATAATTTAACAGTTGCAAGATATGTGCATTTAATATTTATCATATTATTTTATCTATGAAGATAAAGATATAAAATATATCATTAAAAATAATGAAAAACATAATAAATAACAAACATATCGACTTTGTATAACCACAAATAGTAAAACATTGATGACCTTAAGTACTGGTGATAATAAGGTTTATTTTGTTGATTTATTTATGCATAAGAAAGGTAAATATTGCTCAAGATTAAATAACTTTAAAGAATTCCTATATATATATTTACAATTTGCAATGAACAAAATGATTTCAATGTTTATAAAACTGTAACTTAAAAAACCAGAATATGGAATTTTAAAAATCCTTTAAAAAACTAATAAAAACTACTCACCCGGCCATGTTTGATTGAACTCCGAAAAGAATGTAAAGACAGATTCATTGGTGTTTGGGTCCATTATCGAATAACCCATGATTGCACTGTTTTTCACTTGCGTCAATTTTCACAAAATTCTCTTTTTCCCCTTTTAGCTGAAGAAATCATCTACATATACTAGTATTATAGATTTAACAAGGTTTAGCTCTCCATGTTATTTCTACGACTGTTCCTCTCGTCATGGCGAGGGAATCGGAACTACGCGCTTTACGAGTGGATACTAATCACATTTCGTCAAATAATCTATATTGATTTTAGACCGCGAACTGTCGTATAAATATTGTCCGAAGGCTTTGTCATTTGAGCTAATAAAAATAGAAATATATTGGCATATGACTTCACTAAGTATTTAGATATAATAATATAATTGTATATTGAGTTCAAACGTGCATAGGCACTGAGAATGTTTACTTTTACATGTGTATGTCTGGGTTTTTTTTAGTGTTTGCAAAGATAATCCTTCTTTTTTCTTGTCAGAAAATAATATTTTGTAGGACAAGTGAAGTATTTTTCATGAAAAAAGAACGAATATCAACACTTGAAAAATATAGGTGTTTCCCCTCAAAATCAAATTCCAAAACAATAATCAATACTTTTTTTAGGGCATAAAAATTGTACGTCATATCATTTACAGTGTGTCAGTATGTTGGTCACCTCAGGGGTTTGGGAAATTGTAATTAAAGTAAGGTAAAATTTAAACGAAAAAATCAAAACAAACCCCAGTAAAATGTATTGAGATTTGATACCGTACTGTACTAATTCATTCATTTATTGATGTAATACCTGTTTAAAAGTATGAACATTTTGACGAGTAATTGAAATATTGCTGCATGTAAAAGCTGTCCATCGCCTGTCCAGGTTTTGCCTTAATTGGCCAGATTGGTTCGGTCAATAGTTAGTCAATTGTTTTCAATAAAGCTCACACAATATGTATTTCACGGGTACTACTATAAACATATTCTGTGACACAGTTTTGAGTTTCCAATACCAATATTTGAGTTAGTTCATTTATTTGCAATTACCATTTGATTACCTGTACGATATAAACTGGCACAAGAGATCGGCAAATAGCTGACCCCGAGATTCCATGGACAAAAATCGGTATATTAGTATTGCAGGCTGAATAATCTCTACGATTCACACAAATGCGAATTAGAATATCTATTAAATGCATGATAACTCTGAAAATAGTTGACAGTTTGTTTAATTATGTTACTCTCTCTCTCTCTCTCTCTCTCTCTCTCTCTCTCTCTCTCTCTCTCTCTCTCTCTCTCTCTCTCTCTCTCTCAAATGCGAATCCATGTAAATCCCTAAACAAATTCTTTATCAACTAACAGCAAACAATTACCAAATACAGAGTGACTTGAAAATATTCTAGATGTTAACATTAAACTTAGTTTTTCACAGGTTATTTCCGAAATAATTGAATGTGAAATTATGAATGATTTAAATATAAAACACATATTGTTTTCCTAGATTTACTAGATACAGTAAAACTTGTTTAGTACGTACACGAATATAGCGAATTCTCAAATATTACGGAGTATTGTGGATTCTCCGGCAAAATTCTTAACAAATATTTGCAAACTTTTACGGTTATAACGAATTCAGTTACGACGAATTAATAGAGATATGGAAAAATTCCTGTAGAGGTGAAAAATAGCATAATTAAAATCTTTTACAACGAAGTTTGTTATAATTTAAAAAATTGAAACAATTGTTTGAATGCTTTTGTTTTCACATTAATCCCTCAGTTAACGACCTAATTGTTTTAGGTTTCTAAAGAATGGATTTTGATTTATGCCACAATAAGCACAAATGGCAGTCATATGAAAGAAAACATGTACTAGTATACTGCAAATTCGATATGATAATTATTACGAATTCTTTATACGAATTACGGATATAGCTAAGTAATTCCACTGGTCCCTGGGACTTCGATATAACTGAGTTTCACTGTATCATATTACAAATACCGTGTTGTTATACGTATTTAAGCTTATTTTTTGAAAGTGAAAGGAGAGAAAGTAGTCCCTCCACTTGATACCTTTCCTCTTTCTATGATTTGACATTGGCATTATAGACTATGTTTACTATATCGTGGCGCCACTGTACATAATAAAATGCTGATTTTTTAAATTTAATTTTCATTTACTTTAAAACAACAACTTTGAGTTCTTAGTGTGGTAGACTACACCAACACCATTAGTAAAGCATTAGTTAAGCATGCAAACTGTTCACATTATAAGCATGCATCAATGTTATCACATTGTTTAAAAAAGTATCGTACGGATCGTGCAAGAAGCATACCGCACCGTCCATAGTTTACACTAGATCGTACCATATACATGTAGTACTGGTAACAGTGTATGTAACTCGATATAACGATTGTAATATTTTACTTTTTATCTCTTTGTAAAAATAGTTCATAGGATCCATACAGGGAAAATACAGATGTAACGCTTTAGCTGCAGGTCTGTAGCTCCCGGTCTGAACAAATTCGGATGGAGGACCTGGGAGTCCATCCGAATTTTTCAGACCGGGAGCTTCAGACCTAACCTAAAATCGAAGATTGATTAATTAAGTGGCATAGTAAAATTATTCCATCATTTCATCCATCATCAAACTGTCCATCAGGTAAACACTCTGTTCTCACAGCGACAGGTGCGAGTCTTTGATGCCAGTCGGCTCCGCTCTTGCCCCAGGCTCTCACCCCAGGTTCCGGATTTGCTCTCTTGGAAAGTAAACAACTTATAGCAGCCCCATTTCCAACACATCAATTCTGACCGTTGTAATGTTACACATGTCGACTAATTATGATGTCTTCAAGAGTCTCGAAACTTTTCGTAACGAAGATAAATTGTACTATATAATCCTAATATAGAATCAAGTGGCGTAAGATCCAATACAGTAATGTATTCAGTGATTGCTAGTTAATCTGAGTAATACTCCATCATTTTGGACAGAAATGTCTTTATTAAATAACTATGTCTTTATAAGAAAAAATAAAAATATCAGAATCTTATTACACAGGCACATGAGGTTGTATAAGTATAAATTTCTCATCATGAAATAATATACCTCCTACCTAATACCGGTAATACAATGAATGTATAATTAGGTCGGCATGTTTTTTTATTATGAGAAAAAAAACCCCATATGACTCTAGTTCCCTTTGTCTGACTGTTATAATGTATGATTTTAAATCTTATAAAAATTGTTGAAAATTGTTGAAAAGCATTTTGTTCTCTCCAATGTTGCATTTATCAAATAAAAGAGTAGACTTTTACACAAAATACTGAGCAGACAAGCACATGTTGGATCTGGAGATAAGTGCACTGTAAGTGTGCAACACCCAGTATTTACTATTATCTAGGTCGAGAATGACCCTTTACCTTAAATTCGACCTTATGGCCTTGAAATCAATTAATGGGCTTTGTCTACCTTCAGTGCATTGGTAAAGCACACAGCTATCAGGTTATTTGAGGTTTAATACATAGAATATTTCCACCAATTACGGCATAGTCATTTAATTACTAGTAAAGTAATCTATAGCTTGTAAATTTGGCCTTTGATCATTTGGATCCGCCATCGAAAATACTGGAGTTCCAGGACATTCACCCAATGAGCATGGAATCTGGTACACTCCCATGTGGTCTGTGTTAGAGACACAGGGAAGTGGCATACAGCATTCATAGACAGCATAAACTTTAAAATAACAGAATTCTGTTTTTAACCAAATATATTGCAATCATTTATGTACAACAAATATGTGCCACTATACTATGTGTTATATCAAGGTGTTTATCATATAAGTAAATGATGTAATGCAAATAGATAAATCTTTCTCCAATAGATGTCAATAAGGTTACAACTCTAATTTAAAACAATAAAATCTTATGTTTTCTGTGATGTTTCATGCAGTTATGAATGTAGATGAGCATTGCAAAAAATACATCACCCGCGAAATTTTGATTTTTCATTACTAAGTAATATAACTGTCTATGGCTTAAAATCATATCTAATTCAATTTAATGTTGAATCTAATGGACTCTAGTAATTTGTTGAGTATCCATGTAGCCTCCTTGGTGGGTTAAAAGTACTAAAACATACTATGTGGTTTCTACATTACACCAAATTTTACCATGACCCTTTAACAAAATGAAATTTCTAAACTAAAATAAAACTTTTCGCCAAGCAAGGAACATATTCAAGCCGTGAGGAAGGGGAGGGGGGCTATAGATTCAATCCCTATTTAGCAATTTCGGAACAAGACAAAGCAGAAAGCAGATTAGTTTTGGTAAGATTCGTTATTTAATTATGAATATGTAAATTAATCAGTTGATTAAACTAATACAGAGTTCGTGTGCAGGACCGGACCCAGAAATTTTCAGAGGGGGGGGGGGGTAACATTGTTTTCCGGGGGGAGGGATTAATTTCGAGTTCCGAGGCCTAATTTTGGTATTTTAACTATCTGAATTTCATAAGATTGAAATGGGGGCGCCGTCCCTCTTTCGATCCGCGCATAGAGAATGAAAAGCTCTAAATCTTGCATATGAACACACTTTCAGAATACAGTATGAAATCAAACAATACGAAAGATAACTCTTGTCTTCTACAGATATTAGATTCAAACACATGAGTTATCCTTTCCAAATATAATAATTTTAATTTCATTAACATTTCCTCTTCCCAATTATCAGCTTTTTCTTGACCTTCATTTGTTTGTTAATTCTGGACAATATTGTGTTTTACGGTGCTACCGTTGTGGCGAGCGAAGCTAGAACTACACATACCTTGCATCATTGTGAACGAGAGAGAGAGTATTTCTCTTTCTTTTATTTGCATAAAATTACACTGGCTTATGCAGGCACGTAGCATCGGGGGGGGGGGGGGGGGTGTGGGGGGCAGGGGGGCCTGCCCCCCCCCTTTTTCTCGCAGCAACAAATTTTTAAAAATTTACATATAAAAAAAAATCATGGAGTTGCCCCCCCCCCCCACTTTTTTGGGAGTATGAAAAAAATTGATATGAAAATAAGGAAATGAGAAGGGAAATTGAAGTTATATACTACGCCCCCCCCCCGTAAACTTTAAATTTTTTTTTTCTTTTTTTTTTAGCTTGTCAAGATTTTTTGGATGAGTCTGCCCCCCCCCCCCCCCACTTTCAAAAACGATGCTACGTGCCTGTTATGACAACTGAAGATTTACAAGTACTTGTACAACTCAGTGAAATGATTCTTAAAGGTGGAATATAATGGTTATAGTTATATATACAGATATAATATGCAATGTATTTACTTTAAGGGGGGGGGGTGTTATGTTATGTATAAGCATATAAGCAATTTCAATTTCAATTTCATTTTCAATTTCTTTATTAACCAATTAAGGGCCCTCAAGGGGCAACATGAAGACTGTTGACATACAACATCCAATGAACATAAAACATTCAATAAACATATACAAGAGGGAAAGAGCTGGATGATTTAAAGAACTATGACAGACATGAACAATTAAATAGTATATATGTATATAAGTATGTATAATTATGTATGTTTCCATTCATTCAATATAGTGTCTTCTATATATTTATGTTAAACACCAATATGTCAAGATACAAATGCACATACAAATTTGAAATAGTTTATCATATGATTGAAAAATAAAAAACCAATATTTGAATAGGAAATACAAATTAAGGCAATGCCTTTTGTATAAGCATACTCAGGCTGGCTTGAACACTTTGAGTACAAGTAGACCAGTCTAATTGACAGTGCAGGCACCGTCCCTTGGTACTCTCTGTTTTCAGGCCACTTTGTTTCTGTATAGCTGTTGTATTCACTGATGTGTAAATCCCATACATATATTTCATTGTACTAATGAATCATTTTGCATATTGTTGCCTGTAATATGAACCTGGACATTGTGAGCTGTTATTTCATTCATTATTTGTTTTAATCATGATATTATTATTATTTTTTTTTTTTTATGTATATGCCCCCTGAGGGCCCTTGATTGGTGAATAAATAAATATATATATACCGTATATGCTCTAAAGAAGATATGCTCCGGAGAAGGATGTAGTAGATACCCCTCACCTCGGATTAAAGCGTTTTGGCGTAGTACTTTTTCCCGTTTGTCATTTTTTTTGAGGGGGGGGGGGGGGGGGGGGGCAGTGACCTCCCCCACATGCTACGTACATGGGAAAAACAGTAACAAGTTAATGGTTAAAGCATTTTAATCACAGAATTTCAATCCATATCCAAGCAAAATACTAGTATAGAAACACCACTTTTTTCACACCTACCAGCTACAAGGTTAGAGACCCACTCTAGTTATTATACAAGTATAATACAAGGCCACAACAGTTCATTGCCCAACGAATTGCAGAGAACCTAGAGCATATTGACTGTGTATAAGGCCCATGTGTTGGTGACTTATCTAGTAAACTTGGTATGCTTTTATAACGTTAAAATGCAAAACATACGGGGGAGACTTCTTGCAGGGTCTGTTCTACCCACCTTTCCTTGTAATTGAAAGTGAATAAATGGAAGTACGAATTTAATCAAAGTAATACCAACATACAAATGCAACGACTTTACACCATCATTGGTTCAACTCGAATTGTTTATTGTAATTTTTTATCAAAACATTAGCTGATCCAAGAAAATTTCCAAACGTTGGATTATTAAACACTGGTTTCGGATCATTCCATTTACTGGTACACGATTCTTTATCGGACGAATATTGCGATCTATAAACGCTTTTCTCAACAACTATACTTTCCAAATGATTAAACTTATACTACAGGTAGCCTGTCTAAGGAAGTAAGGGTAGGTTCACTTGTTCTACTTGATAAAACATAACAAATTGCTACACTTCTTTATGATTTATTCAAATATGTACATGTGAATATATTTATTTATATTTTTTAAAAATTTAAACACAATGTACAGATGTCTATGAAGGGAAAAAAATAAATCTTGATACATGTATCATCTTTCTGTCTCCAGTTCAGAAACATCCAAAAACAGACTCTATACATTGAAATGGACTTAACAAAGACTATTTTTCTCCTGAGGAAAATGTAATTACATGTATGTATGTAATCTGTTACAATGTAATACCACTTCTAGGCAGCTACTGTAAGCTGCCTTAACAAGTCATTCTATATATTGAGATTCATGAATCTTTGGCTTGTAAAATTAGAGCAGAATATGTAGGTCATTAGAAATCTAATCTGTCTTTACCTTCCACACCTGTTTATTATCTTATCACGCACCTTTACAGGTTAACTTAATACACATTATATGTTACCAGAACCCAACATTTACAACATATGTAAAGAAAATACTGTACAGTAGCAAAAATTATATCTGACACAAACTAAAAAAAAAAAACATGAAATGTTTCCACGACAAATGAATTTGTTGTATCAGATTTTGGCACTATAAAAATGCATGTACATGTATTCATAATGTGTATCTTCAATTATTTTTCATACTGTCACATTGAATATATGTAGTTTCACCCTCGTTGCTCTTTTAAAATGCTGACAAATTAAAAAGCTCCATTTTTCTTACATATATATACAAATGCATAGTCATAATTGGAAAGGGAAATGCATTCAATTAGGATTACTGATATAATATCCCTCTCCTAATAATACATCTTTTAAAAAATGATTACCATGTTTCAGAAATGGTAAAGTACAAAGATGGTTGCAGTAAAATTTCAAGTTGAATAGCCATAACATCAGAGGTTGTTTCTAATTGAGTTCATACTCTTTTCTTTTCTTTGAAAATTTGAAGCTTTTAATCCAAGTTTATTCCCTCTCTCAAAATTCTTTTCATAAAACTGTAACATGCATAGATACCCACATATTCTTCATTTTTGAACAAAAATTTATATGTTCAGACACAAAAAAAAAATAAGTTTCTCGGGCCCTTGATTTTTTAAGAGTTATCTCTCTTTTGCTAGTTGTCACAGAACTTTTGTTGAGAAGGGGAGTTATTGAATTTAACTTTATCCCCCCCCCCCCCCCCAATAAATGTGTTAGCGGTATCAGAGTGGGAGCATAAGACTTACATTGAGGAAGTGCCAGAGAAACTAACTTTTGTTTTAAAATTATATGCCTAAAAATGCAAAAAAAGACACAACAAAAATTACCAATTCAAAATGAAGTCAATAAAAATAAATTACATAAACAGGAAAAAATAATAAATTTCAAAAAATAAATGGGTCCGACACGTGATCAAAATCCTCCTGGTGCCCATGCATTGACATCTTTGTTTGTCATCTTCATCGTGGTGGAAGTACCCCACTTTTGTATTTTCTGAAATAAAGATTCACTGTCATGGGAGTTCGTATTTCTGTTTGAATGTCCCACATTAGCTTCCATATATTTGGTAGCTTCTTTCAGAACACCACGTTTCTGACTGTCTTCAGACACCATCTCACGACTAGAGCGCCTGATTAAAGCATTGTCATCGTTAGTATTCTGAAATGTAGGATTCGCTTCCTTTTTCTGGTCTTTCACATGTGCTGTAAGAGCAGCAGCATTGTCATCAGATAGCTGAAAAGTCCTTTCCTCCCTCATCTTCTCTGAAGCTTTCTCTAAAACTTGTAGAGTGGAAACAGACGAAGATTTACGCAGCTGTTTTGGAGAGCCACCCGGGGTGGGTGGAAGGGATGTAGACGAAGAGGAAGAATTTCTCCTTTCACGGAAAGGCTCTTGGCACAGATCAAGATCAGAAAACGAATTGGATTTTCTTAGTGTGAAATCTTGTGTTGGATTTGTTTCGAAATATTTGGACACTTCACCAGACTTGATCAGCTGAGAGATGTTTGAATACTGAGCACCAGTCAACTGCTGCCTGGTTACCTCTGCCGAGAGGCTGCTTCCTGGTTTAACTTTTGGTTTGACTCCTGATGATGGAGGTTGTGGGGTCGTTTCTACTTTCAGCACTGGAGGAGTAGGTGGACGGGGTACGACTGAACCTACAACAGAAAGAAAAGGGTTTAGGTGTATCACAAAAGTGCTTAGTACTAATTACAGATGAAAAAATTTGCATTTTATATCTTTCTATGACAGTTTCCTGTGTTAACCTATGTGCAGTAATGAAACCTTTTCATTTTGGTTTTTTGTTTTTGTTATGGGAGGAGGAGGGGAGGGGTTAGTTTTGTGCAGAAAATGTAAGTTTTAATTCAATAGATTTTCTACAAACATCAGCGTATACCTGTGAAATAATGCATCCAAATTCAATTAAATTACATTTGCCAATATCATTTTTCTCATTATTTGATGTCTGTAGAAGTAGATGCTAAATCAATTTCCATCAATACTCAATTATGATAAAGTTTGTTTAAAAACCTAGCCAAAATTAAAACAAAAGAAAATGTTTAGGTTTTATGTGTTTCAATGGATTTATTTATATCTTAAACTCCCTAAGGACCATTATCTTGGCATCCATTCAAAACGTGCAAAGAACTGGTATGAACTGGCCATTTTTACACAGATATCTGGCAATTGCAAATGTTACTTGTAACTGCAATTAGTCTCAATGTATGAGTCAGAAAATGTTAACATAAAATTGACACAATATGCTTATTAATTAAATAAGAGGCCCATGGGCAGCATTCTCAAGATAACTGTCACCTGAGAATAAAGATCTCCAGAAACTTATTTTGAAAATTAAATTATTGTCCTAGCTTTTCGTCATTGATTTGATTTATATTTTTTTTTTTTTGCATTGATATCTAGCAAGAGCTTCATATCCAAATAGTATCCAGAATTTTGTAAACTTGAAACTTGCTGATGGAGGTGAAGGGATAGGGTTGGGGGTTGTTTTTTTTTTAATTTAGAAAGAAAAGAAGGGGTAAGAAGTCATAATGTTCGATGATTGGATTAAACAGACCAAATGGTGTGTTTCAAATCTTGTTGCATTTATAGTACAGGAATGCAGGTCATTTTATACACTTAAACTATATGTATTAAACAATGATCATAATTGATCATGATTGATAAGCAAGTTCTACAACTATAACATTAATATCTCTCATTGGCACAGTTTTTGGTATGAGAGGGTGATCAAAGACTTCTGGAGGAAGTCGCTGGACCCACAGAGAACCCAAACATCCAAGTGGGTGACCGCCAAACCCTCTCACATAAAGCCTCATTACATGTACACTACAACAACCATTGCCGATCATGGGATCAACTTGGGTCGCAGTGGTGAGAAGTGGATCCGCTATGCACCTCCCTACATGTACACCGGCCTTCATTCTTTTATAATAATAATTAAATGATTAAGATGGGAAGCGCCTTTGGGTTCCCCTGACATAACTTTTTGGGGACATTTCCTGTTCAAATAAATATTGATAAACGTAACTAAAGATATTTTCATGCAATAAAGTTTGATTAACTGTGTTTTAACTGATTGCCAATAAAATTTTTAAAAAATATATTAGTCTGATTATACCAACCCTTTTCTCCTCACACTCGTCAGTCATCTTCAAACGACCTTTTTATTTGCATACATTATCTAAATATATCCCAACAGACATGCTTTTATCTGTTTTACAAATGGTGCAAATCTTCAGTACAAGAGGTTACATAGAAAACAAGCATGAATCTCCTTTTGAAGAAATCTAAAAGATTTGAAGCAATGAAAGCCCTTTTCTGATTGGCCAGAAGTAAAGGTTGAGTGAAGATGACCTGTTATCAACACCTGTCAGATCCTAAGGAGTGTAACAAGAAAGGGGGAGGGGGGTCAGACTTGTTATATCATAATTTTTTTCTATAATATGACAGAAATTTCGCCAATTTTGTCCTCTTAGAATTGATACCATCAGTAATAAAATCTGCTAGTGGCTGATTTAGCAACTATTACGCGTGAGAATTTGAAAGAATATAAGATAATTGGATTTAAATATATACATATATACTGCATATATTAAATACAGAAATTTGTTTATGACACTCTTGTCAGAGTCTTAGCTGAGATAGAGTACTTTAGTAAAGTCAATTAAGTATATGAAACTTCTTTTGAATCATTATATAAATATAATCAAAATTAGCAAACACATTCCAATATTATACATCCAACAAGTATGATTTCCCATAATTGAAATTCATAGCTCTGTAGAAACTGAAAGGACCTGATTGTTGATCGATTTGTAGAAACTCACTATAGCCCTAAGAAAAATCACAGACTGCACAAAATAATCATGATGAAGTCAGACTCAAATTCCCATTTCAGACAACCTGGCTATTTCTTTTATTTAATGTACTGATGAAAATTTATAAAAATTCAGCTAATTATACTTCATCTCTATGATCAATTCTTTAAGTTTTTCAAAGAAAGATGTTAATATCAACAATAAAAATGCTTTCTTTGAATATTCATGCAGGTTAACGTTCATTGCAGAAAAAATTCAAATAGCAGGTTATGTATTTTTCCTGCAATGTCCCCACATTCATACACTGCATGAATCACCAAAACAAGCATTTTATTGTTTTAAGTAAAACAATTATCAATAGACATTGAGATATATTGAATACATTCGTCGAGCCATTTAAAAATGTTGAAAATTGTATTCAAATATATTCAGCAATAATTCATCAAGCTGAATTCATCAAAATAATCAATCTTCATAATTTTACCTTCAACTGTATGGTGAACATTTGATATTAGCCATTTTGAATCAAATTTTTTCCAACTTCTTTATTACTGATCAGACTTCCAACTGCAGTAATATAACGTTACTGCCAACGTTTTCCATTCCTATATAACAAACAACCCTCAAATGATAGACGTAATTGTGTTTGTTTACAAATTTCCACTTTATTGAGCCTAGTCAGGGTCAGGTAAATGACATGAACATCCCAGTGAGTGCTCAATAGGAAAAGGCGAGTTATCCAATATTGCGTAGTAGTATAGATGCGGGACAATGTCAAGGTGACATTCAAGCTAAAAATAGATTTAAAGTCTTCCTATGTGCACTATCAGCACCTATGGAATATTTTTTGTGTGTGCCAAATTCCACACAAATTAACATAATGTAGGAGAAATGAAATGAAAATCATACAGGAAGATTCAAAATTGAAAACTGACTTTATTGCAATGTTTTTTTATATTTGTTTGTGATCTAGAAATAGGTCATAAGATTAGGGGCTTTTCTAGAGGGTTCCTGAAAATTTAAATTACTACCTGACATCCTATTGCACTGACAGATACAGTAAATATGTAAACAAAAATATAATAAATTGAATAATTTGTGATTTCATCACCAATGACATACTGCAGTACTTATTACTGGTAAATATGGCATCAAGATAACTCCTCCCCTAGCTTCCAAACTGTTGTAATTAAGTATAAATCCTGAGAAACTTAATAATGGTAACGATATTAAAAGCCACATACATGTACATGTAAGTAATAGAGATATCAATCAAGTTCTCTGATTACTGAAATGTTTAGAGCCAATTCTGAGTTATGTATAAACTGTCCAAAAATGAGTTCAGTCATTTATCCAAGGTGGAGATACTTGCGTAGTTTTTTGGTGAGCAATTTTTTTTTGGTTTCTGTTGATTCCAAACTGTACTTTTCTTGGTATGAAATTATTCTTTATTATCCTATCAAATGCCCAGAACAAGGAATATTTCAATATTGAAATTATATTCTTGTTTCCACATTGTGTACAGCTGCGCGAGCTTGAAAATGGAAAAGGGGGGGGGGGGGGATAAATGAAATGTTTATTCATCATGAGAGCTCATTATTAAACATCCAATCAGAAACCAAAGACTGTATGAAAAAATGCTGCAATAAACTGCAAGAGTCATGAATATTTAGGCTCATAAATTGCCTCGATTACCGTAAGTCATCAATAAACATTACCCCGAATGACTTTTCAAAAGTACTTATATATGGGTGTACATTTAGGTTTTTCAGTAAACAAATGAAACCAACAACCAATGGTGAACATAATCGCATTCTATTCATATATTACATGAATATTGAATACCTGTACCTGATGAACTTCAAGTCAAGCAAAGACACACAATGAGACTTCAAACTCATAGAACTACATTTATATTGTTGTGAATGTCAATTAACACAATAAACTAAGCACAATATGCTATGATGAAAAAACAAAAATAAGATAAGTAATTGAAGTGTTTAACTCACCATTCGGACTAGTTCTGTCTTCGTCTTCATTTGTCTCTGGAATGCTCGGAGAATTGTAGAAATTAAAAAAGTTCCAGTGGTACTTGTTCCGTTTGGACGACTCACTGGATTTTTGGTCCGATGAAGTTGTAGTAAGTGGAGTTTGTGTGATGGATGTGGCAGGAGATTGCGACAATTTCAGGAAATCGGTCGTGGAATTGTCCATAAAGTGACCATCATGGTCCAGACACAGAGGGTTGGACATTGTGGGGGTTCTTGTGCTTGCTTCTTTTTTTTTTTAAAGGTCTGTCTTTTTTGGTAAAAAATAAGTTCCAATCCCTACAAAAATATGGTAATGTATTAAATTATAATATCAGTAATTTGAAGGAATATGTACTTACACTAGACACACATTAATAAACCATAGTGGTCAACAAAAACTGTGCTGAATAAGCTAAAAAAAAATTGGCATGAACAGATGAAGTGTTACCGACCCAGATCCTATGTGAAATACACAAATTATTCAAGAAAAAATAGGAGGAAAAAAAACCCAATTCAACTTGCGCAAAGCTCAATTAGGGAAAATCACTGTAACCTCTCACTTCAGACTCTAGCGTAAACCTGACCTTTCCGGTCGAGGAACTATTTATACTGATAATAAAGCACTTACCTATCATATTCCAACCGCCATTCGATCAATAAATACTGCCGGTGGAAAAACAAAAAGAAATTGACTATCGGCCTTTTATATATTTAATATTTGTAGAAAAAAGTCAGGATCTACACTATGTCGTAGTAAAAGATCCATATTACTTTTCGAAGCTTAATATGCAACAGCTGATCAACTGTACCGGTTAAATCTAGTCTTTCTTTGGGGCTGAATAAGGGGTATGAGAAATTACACCGAGAAGAATCATTACCGTCGAAAAATCGCCACTATAGACATCCCTTCATAATGCTCATTTGACTACCACCTGATCGTCTCAGAAAGGCTTCATGTATCCACTTTGAGTAAACTAAAAACTCAAAACGATCAAAATACTTACCCCGTGTAGGCCTAATCCTCTCTAACAAAACAAGTTGAAGGTCGAGTCAGTGGGCTTTTGCTGTTTATCGAATCTTCACCACCTCACCTCTAAATCGCGCAGTCTGGGTTCAATTAATCCTTTTTTCAGCGTTTACAGATAGCCACTGGACATCAATGTCTTTCAAATATCCATGTCATGTACAAATAAGCTAAGTTTCATTTAACTTTTTAACGAGAGACCAATTTTATAGATATTTCATCATCGCGACGAGAAAACGCGCGTCATCATGAATCATATGGTAGCGCTAAATACAGCAAGTTTGTTGGTGCACAGGAAATTGAACTCATGCATGTTAAAACAGCGTATCGGTCAATGCCTTTACGATTAACGACTAATTACTACCTTAGGACACACCAATATAATTTCTTGTTCGTCGGACATTCAGTGAAAAAGGGTACGAGCGGGGGAGGGATTAAAAAATAAATCATTATTTTCAGTAGTCAAAATTATTAGGCAGTACGGAAATAAATTTTAGCGGACAGTTATATTTCTTCTACTTGTTTCTGATTTAAAAATTAAAACTATTTAAAATATGAAAAACATATCGGAAATATAACAGAAAAAGCGCACAATTTCCTAGGTGCAGAAAATTAATTATAATATTATGTGTGTAGTTTAAGTGAAATACGAGCGCGCTCGGTCCGACGAACAAGAAATTATTTTGGCGTGGCCTTATGCAGTATCTACATTGTAAATATTCATGTCACATACCCTGTATTCATATTTAAATTATCGCCCTTTTTGGGGGGTTTGGGGTTGGTGGGGTGAGGTTAGAATGACTTTTCCCAAATGTTACTATGATGTCCCTGCATGGTTGCGACAAGAGCTTATAACACTTTTTGGTGTATTTTTTTTTTATTTGTTTGTTTGTTTGTTTGGTTGTTTTTTTAAAGAAATAATACATTGCAAGCTGAAAAGAAAACTCACCATTAAAGACGTAGCATGTTTTCGAAATGAAAATCACAAGAAAAAATTAAACCTGAGGATCGGTAAATCGGAGCTACATCCATTGCGCCACAGAGATAACCAAAGTTAGACCCATTTTTTCACAGAACTATTTTCTCGAACTGCCCCCCCCCCCCCCATTTTTGGGAATGTGTAAAATATTCATAGGTCTATGGAAACTCAACATATATTATAGATCTTAAAATGATCATTTAAAGATAAGACCCCCCCCCCTCCGCCCCCGAATTCGAATTTTTTAAGATTTGCAAGGTTTTTTTGTGTTTTGTTTTGTTTTTGTGGGTTTTTTTTTTTGGGGGGGGGGGGGGGGGGGTTATGAAAATGTTGGCTTTACTCCCCCTCTCTTTAAAAAACGATGCTATATATATTTGTCTGAAAAATATAAGTATTGAAATCAATTGAAGTACTACCTAATTAAGTGGTTATATCAATATTAGGACTATCTATTTTATCTTAAAATAAAAGTAGAACAGAGCGTTTAAATTATATATCGTCCTTGGCTCGAGTACGTGACTGTCCATGCACAGCGTCCTTGCGTGGTGGACAGGACCGGACCCTGCAGGCATTTAAAGGTTCACACGAGAGCTATCTACTAAAGGTCACGCTAACAAACAGTGCAACCTTGATTTCCGACAAACAGACGATGTGAAAATATTCTATGCACAAAATATTGATTAATGGAGTTCAAGATACGTGTACATTTGATATGTAGAGGTCATACAAGGATTCCGAGTTTGATCGGCGATCTTTACTTGGGATACTCATCCGTCGAAAAAAATGCTAAAGTTTGCATGAAAAAGACTTCTTAGAACTGGCACAAGTCTCCAAGGCTATATTTTATCTAATATAAAATATCTAAACTTTTCTTCACTTTATAGTTAAGGGCAGAACAATTCAATATCTAAAAATTTTAAGAAGGTCTGACGGTTAATTTGTCGAATGACCATCAAGCCTACTTATGAAACAATTAGACAGATACATAATTAATAAATTGCCAACAAAAACAAACAAACGATCGAACAAATCCCCCCTTTAAAACCCCACCCGATTACAGTGTACAAATCCAAAACTGTAATCCGACTTTTATTTGCGTGTGAGAAATTGTCGCGAGGTTCGCGAGAGCATCATCGTTGCGAATATTTCTCACCGCAAACAAGTCCTTGTCGTATAATTATTATAACAACACGCGTACGGGTCTAGATAATGTTTTGTCGCTAATATCAGTCGCCGCAAAGCAGATTATCGGAAGTAAATCGCGAAATAAAGTCGCGAGTAAAAGCTCGGTAACAGTATTGAATATTTCTTATATTAGGCACCTACATGTAACTGATATACTGGTTCCACCTAATATTTTTCTCTTTGCTTTCAAGACTTGAATCAAGTCTTCCTCCACTTTGGAAACGATGTTTAACACATACACAAAATAAAATATAATGAAATATTTACACCTTAAATATTTATGCAAGCTTTGAGAATTTGTGTACTCATGGAAAAATGACAATTAAATACATATATTTTATTGGAATAAGCAATATACATGTATGTATATTTATTTATTTTGAAAACTGCCCTCATATGAATATATTTAGAACAACTGAATAAAAAAAAAGGAATTCATCTTCTGTTGCTCCAGTGTTTCAATAATTACAAAGTCTTTCATGCATTGGAATAGATAAGTACCTACCCTTTTCTATGGAAAGATTGGTGCAATCTATTTTAAATTTCTAAAAACAGTGACAAATTAAGATAAGATTACCGACCCTCACCCCACCCACCCCTCCATAAAAATGGTGGGGGGTCTTGAGATCAATGAACTGACAACTAGTAAAGCATACAAAATATGGTTAAATTCATCGAATTAAGTAATTGTTAATAAGCTAAATGTATTGTGCAATTTTTTATTTTGACATGTGTTTTTCATTATATAGGACATCCTTTACGCCTTTTAGAGGAATCGAGGCACCTTTCATGACTTCCGGTTTTAGGTGGGAAATTTAATTTTTACCTTTGCTGTTTTCATTCACGTGTTCCAGTCAAATGCGATTTTATATGCGAATATCAAAGTATCCGGGTGTTTGATATTTTTAATGAAAACGTATATAATTGATGTAAATCTTTTCCAGAGCGTATCCTATGCTTGTAAATACCAGTTGACACGACCTTAGACCTTCGTGATGAGGAAGCAAAAACGACATTGAACATCAGCTGTTGATTTCTTCAGAGTGATGGATGGGGAGTATTCATTACTCGGGGTCATCTTGAAAGGAGATAATTCAGCAAAGGATGATGGTAGATGTTTGGGAGCGATTAAGCTGTTCAATTCACAAATTCGTGAATTTACTTTGGAAAAGTTTAGAGATGTTATGAAGAAGCAGCTGATATGTTTTGTGGAAAATCTTCAATTTTGTACAAAAGAAGGGTAATTTACAAAGAAGGAAAACAGATTAAAACTGCATTATCCAAAACAGAGACATATATAACATAAATGCTATTTCTGTCTTTGATCCAGAACAATTATACGTTAGAACACTTTCCCCCCTCTAATTATAAATATCATTTTATATGAATACCAATTTTCAAGAATTTCGTCGTCAAGATGATTCACCTGTACTTGGACAATCATCAATTTTCAAATTCTGAAAACACATTTTACTGATGAGATAATTTTTCAGGAATTGAATTCTCACATCTTTAAAAATCCTTAAAAAATTGATGCCCACAAATATTGATGAAACCATATAAGTACTGTATAGTTATATAACAGTTATGTTTCCAAAAATTATGTTCCCTGATGTACTATCAACTTGCCAAGCAGTAACTGCAATTGTGAATTGTGTAATGCAGTTTTTTTTTTTATGGTTTTACCTTCATATCCTGAATGAATCACTAAAGAAAGCATTTTATTGTCTAAGTGAACTTACCTGTAAAGAAAAACGTTCATTTCTCTGTGTACTTTTTTGACAATGTGTTAATGATCAGTGTACCTGTTTATTGTTTGACTGTTGCATTACTGTATATCCCCGAGAACCCAAACTCTGTCACCATAAGTAGAAAACATTCCGCGGTTCTCAGCAATTTATTTTTTACAGTTTTTAGCTCACCTGAGCTGAAAGGTCAAGTGAGTTATTCTGATCACATTTTGTCTGTCGTCCGTCTGTCTGTCTGTCCGTAAACTTTTCACATTTTCAACATCTTCTCAAGAACTACTGGGCCAATTTCAACCAAACTTGGTACAAATCATCCTTAGGCAAAGGGGATTCAAAGTTGTGAAAATTAAGGGCCACACTCGTTTTCAAGGGGAGATAATTAGAAATTAATGAAAAATTTCGAGAAATTTTCAAAAATCTTCTTCTCAAGAACCAGAAAGCCAGGAAAGCTGAAACTTGTGTGGAAGCATCCTCAGGTAGTGTAGATTCAAAGTTGTGAAAATCATGACCTCCGGGGTTAGGATGGGGCCACAATGGGGGGTCAAAGTTTTACATAGGAATATATAGAGTAAATCTTTAAAAATCTTCTTCTAAGAAACTAATCAGCAAAGAAAGCTGAAACTTGTGTGGAAGCATCCTCAGGTAGTGTAGATTCAAAGTTGTGAAAATCATGACCCAAAGGGGTAGGGTGGGGCCACAATGGGGGGTCAAAGTTTTACATAGGAATATATAGAGTAAATCTTTAAAAATCTTCTACTCAGAAACTAATCAGCCAGGAAAGCTGAAACTTGTGTGGAAGCATCCTCAGGTAGTGTAGATTCAAAGTTGTGAAAATCATGATCCCTGGGGGTAGGGTGAGCCCACAATGGGGGGTCGAAGTTTTACATAGGAATATGTAGAGTAAATATTTAAAAATCTTCTTCTCAGAAACTAATCAGCCAGGAAAGCTGAAACTTGTGTGGAAGTATCCTCAGGTAGTGTAGATTCAAAGTGGTGAAAACATGATCCCTGGGGGTAGGGTGAGCCCACATTGGGGGGGGGGGGGTGTTAAAGTTTTACTAAGGATTATTTAGAGTAAATCTTTAAAAATCTTCTTCTCAGAAACTAATCAGCCAGATGATTTTTTATAATTGTTAAGACTTTGGCTCCAGGACAATTCTTTGGCCTCACAAGAAGGTTCAGAGTTTGATGTAGCTTAATATCCCATATATAAACAATTGTAAGGGATCTTTTTGAGGACTGCAATACTCAACATGTGATATGACTATAAAATCATCCAGTTAGAAAAGGGACTAATGATTATAAACATAAGAATATCCAGGGGGAAAAATGGATTTTATTTATACAGGATCTACATGTATTATTGTACATTGTCCAGATTGTTTGTATTATGACTCCATTAAGCTGATTTTATCATACCTATTGTTCCTCAGGTGAGCGATGTGGCCCATGGGCCTCTTGTTATCATTTGCAATCACTAAATATAATCTGAAACGTTATAATTTATAAAATTATTTACAAAAATATTTTTATTAGTATTCCAATAAGCCCTCTGAATACGACGTTTATCACACATGCTATCATAGTTTATGAACCTAACTCCGTCACCCACATGATCTATGATACGCCAGGGAATGAAGACACATTAACAATTTAGTTTAAACTCAACTTGTATATAGGTCAAGTTAAAATAAGTAAAATCGGTGTATACAATTTAAATTGTATTTAATTTCATCAAAGTGAAATGATAACCAGAATTAAAAAATGGGTCCTTGTAACAACAATCACAATGACCTTTTCAGAATGTATGGAAGCCGTTTGATTTCTGTCCTTACATATTTCAAAAATATCATATCAATAATGAATATATTGATGATTACATTATTTAATTATTACATTTTTAATAAATGTTGCATATTCTAAACACCGACATACCGTATATATCTGTAACCCTGTATAAGGCAAAAATTACGGTATGAGCGATTTGACGTTATCATCAAGTGTAGTGCATGAATGCTATTGCGGACTGAAAAAAATGTATTAATAACCTTAATAAAAAATGTATTACATGTGAAATGTTTCCTTTTGACCTCTCTTAAAATGACAGAACACCGTAAATCATCGAATGGGCCCGCATGTCAGAAATATCGATATTTTAGTGCACCCGTGAAAAAGTGTTAGCTGATTTCATGCAATTATTGTTGCATAAAATGAACAAGGTGTAATTTTGTTATGTTTGAACACATTCTTAATCTTAAATTAAACCGTTGTAAATTGTTGACATTTGATTGAAGTTTTTTGACATTCAAAAAATGACGTCATAACCGTACTTGATTTTAAACAGCGAGGAGTTTCCTGAAAGTGACGGCGTTGGGGTAGTGACGGAGTTAGGGAGCTATGCGATACATAAAAACACGGTTATGTTAATAATTTTGAATGAGTTGCATGTAGATTTAAGTAATGAATCTGTATAGTATAGTCTTCATTATAGGTGGGGAATCCGATCTGGATTGGAAAATATCTTGAAAGTTGGGGACATTTTATCAGAAGAAAAAACTATACACGTCCAATGGAATCAATGTAAGTACAACAGTTAAAGCTAATAAACCCTGGCCCTATTTATTCCATCTTCATGCACTAGGCAGTAAAGGATTTTTTATCCACTCCTTTTCTTTCCAACTCTTGGCTAATTTAGCCTATAATTTTTCAGAGAACTAGTAGTGCCATTGAGTAATTTATAGAGTTGTCAGAAAATCACTTTTTCAGCAAAGTGTTGGAGAGTATCAGAGATGCAAGATTATTATACTCAGCATTTAACGTTCTTTTCTTTCTTTGGTTATGACATACTTTAAGTTCTTACTCCTGAAGGAAAATATAATATAAACATTGTTAATTTAATACTAAATATGTTGTCAGTCTGAAATTCAATATTGGCTAGATGCTGCACATTATAAAAGTTTAAAGAAGAGTGTAGAAGTCTAGATCCCACCACACAATACCAGGGTTATACCTGTGTGTGTTTATCACAAAATACCTGTATAAGTTGATAAAATACATGTTTGTTAATTTGATAACTGTTGTACAGTATTTTATTACAAAAACCCACCAGTTCATATACTTATCATGTATGGTACATTTTCAAGAGATTAAAAGCGAATCAAATGGTATGTATTGAAATAAGCGTGATGTTTGAAATAATTATTTGTCGTTGTAATACAGGAATTCAACTAACTTGCACATGTTAGCCCTGGTGATGGAAATTTTTTGTGTACATTTTCAAATAAAGCTAGAAGTTTGAAGCAAGATAAGGCATGTTTAATAAAGGATGGGGTATCTATATGTGTTTTAAGAGCAATATCTTTAACAGAACAATTGTATGGTCTTGCATGTTGTATTAAAAATTGCTACTATTACATGTACTATGTCAGTTAATACAACCAGTTCATTGATATAACATATATAAATAGGTTTTCTATTCATTTGCCAAATGCATATGTAAATGATATAATTTTCATAAACAAAAATTGATATGGAGACAGATATTTTAATTGATCTGTATGATGTATCTTAATTGTATGTCTACAACTTCATTGGCATCATCGCCGGTTCAAGTCAGTGAAAAATTCAATTATTTAAAGTATGAAATAATATTTTAAAGAAATGCAGTTTTGTAGTCTTGGGAGACTTGGTATGAAAATTTAGGGTTTGAATAATTTCAGGTGAACCAAAGATTGCTGTACGGACCGCTAGTGGTGTGGTAATAGGTTTTGTGTTTTGCGGTTTACAGTCCAAGCTCAGAGTTCTGAGATCTCTGATTACTGACCAGGTAATCATGTTTACTGTATAATCATTGAAATTCATGAAGGCTTATTCCATTGGATATTTTTCGGAATAAATTATTGCCACATATTGTTGGGTGACATTTATAATAGAGTTAAATGTAATTTAATTACAAGACTTACTGCCCTTGTCACACTGGTTTCTGTTACATACAGGTACATTCATATAGTCAGGTTTTTTTTTCAATGCATGAAACTTGCTCGTATCAAATTTTGTAAGACATAATAAAACTAATATTTTTCCAGATTTATGATGAAGGCAGAGCATCCACGCAAGAATTCCACTTTGTTGAACAGAATGGCTGGCCTGTTAGTGCTAAGCAAGAGAACAGTCTTTCTGTTTTGGATGTGTGTAACGGAAGCCATGTCACCATCAGTACAGAGCGAGTCCTGTTGACACAGACCAGAGTCTCTCCAGAGACTGACAACTTACCCTTCAACGCCAGCACTGCCAATAAGTACCAGTCAGTTTCTCTCATCTTTACAATGTTTAATGATACAGTATAATAAACCTTTGCAAGGAGTACATGTTGTAATTGAAATTGATCTGTCAAATCGTTATGTCACTACATTTAGTACCTAATGTGCTCAAGTATTTATTTTCTCACAAGACTGAAGTATTCATACAAGTACATTTCTTCTGTTCCGTATGAAAAAATAGATCTACAGTAACAACAATATCCAGAAAGAGACATCTATCGTTCCGGTCTAGTAAAGACTTGGAGAGGATATCCCCAGCAGACTCCAGCGTGGGGGACGTGACAGGGTCGGTCAAGCAGATACTCATCAGCTATGTGAGGGCAGAGGCAGCACAGCATGCACTGAGGCTCAAACAAGAGTTATCTGCCCTTGGATTCACTGTGTATTTAGTGAGTTATTAATATCAGATTGATTGGGTTTTGTCTCATGGCCAATTCAAGTGCATTCACTGGAACACTACCTGGTGAGGAGTTCACACAAAATGATGAGATACAGTACATACAGATTGTATGTACACCGTAATGATGCATATTTGCAGTATAATTCCATTGTTGTAGGATGTGCATGAGATTCGGTCCGGACTGGACTGGCAGGACTCTCTGAACTATGCTGTCAGTAACTGTGAGTTCTTTGTTCCTCTGGTCACACCAAAGTATGGCGAGACTCAGTGGACCAACAGAGAGGCAAGTGTTACTATTGTCAGTAAAGTTGTATAAACCAGTCATAAACCTGAGATACAGTCAGCTTAGTTTATAATGTTTATTGTAATGTCATCCCAAAATGAATTCTAAGTTGAAGAAATTCCTGATGATTCAATTAATCTATGAATGATTGTAATGAGAACATTTGAATGTTTTACTCTGATACATTTAAGAGGCAGTCTACGATAGAACCATGCAAAATCAAAATTTTATAATGAAGGGTGTAGATTAATTTTCATAGTTTATCTGGATATATCTAAAGTATATTGTCTATTTTATCAAATTTTCATGGTTAAATTTATCTGCACCACTGAAATCCCCCAGATAAGACCATTTCTATTTTTAGCTCATTATTCATAATAAATTTCATGCATGAATAAGGCTAATTTCATATAGTCATTTAAGTATTAAATAGAGTTTAATCATACATGGAGTCAGATTCACATAACATCTGATACAAATACCTTTGATTTGGTGCACACATATTTTTTAATTCATTCGTTGATTTTAAGATAGATGATCAAATATTATAATAAGATAGGTAATGTCCAAAACACACTACTTCTCTTAGTAGGATATAAAACCTCAAGAAACGTTTTAAATTTAGAGTTTCTTGGTTCAAACAATAGAATTATCCATACAAAAATATATTTGAATGGGAATTTGGTTGCAAATAAATATTAAGCTTATATTCCGGTGTTTAAATTCGGGATTTTTACAAATTAAATTATCTCCCTTTGTGGAACTCTCGTGTAAAGAAGATAAAGAAGAATGATTGGAGAAAGCCAGATGTCAACAAAATGGATGGTTTGAAATGTAGTTTTGGTGAAAATTGTAAAGAGAAAGCAGATAATATACTTTAGGATTGTAAGAAAAACACTTCAGCACACTTGAGATTTTTTAAATGTACCTCTGAGTCAGATTTTGTACAAATACCAGAATCATCGTGCTGGTGTGCATGGGTTGAGGCTGTCAATTTTCAGCGGGCGTACATGTGCTAAACACAGGCAGGAATATGGAATTCAGTGGAAAAGGAAAAGGAGAACATGCTGTCATTCACTACATAAACAATCTCAATCTGGCATAATTGCGAGTGGAATTACATTCATTCAAAGCCGAGAGATATGGATGAAGCTGAGCACACATTTTCCAACTGGTTCTGGTAAGAAAAAATTGCCATTACCCAATGACATAATTCTTAACAAACCAAAAATATTTATATAACAGTACTCTTATGTGTACCAGTAAATATTGCTAGGACAAACTACATGTATGTATGCATAAAATAAATGCACATCAATATCAGATTAAAACTGCCCCCCTCCCAATTTGATTAGATATCTATGGAAAAGATATACAGTTCAGTTTTTATAGTGGTATAGTGTTCTAAACTTAAAATTTACTTGTTGAAATACTCATACAAATTTGAAAACCTATTTTTATTATTCAAGGAATGAATTAGTGCTTTTATAAACCCATGCTTGATCTCAATTTCCTTACCTGTTGTCACTGATAAATAATTGTTTTGATTATGAACAAAAAACTCTGTTAAATGAACCAACGTTTACGGGGAAATTAATGCATAATGGACACATCAGAATGATCAGATGTTTGGAATTTTACCATTAATAGGTGTTCGCAGAAAACGCATTGAGAGAAAACTGTGTCAAGATTAATACAGATCTAAAGGAGGATTTGAAAGGTGTGTTTTTTACACAATTGATTGACTGAATTATTATGATGTATTCAACTCATAAAACTTTGTTGTACATTACATATGAAACAGAAAATATAAATACAAAGGAGTTGAGGAGTACTACATGTAAGAACAAATGTTGTCCAAAGATATTTGGGGGGGGGGCATGCCAGGCCTGGATCTTTCATTTAAGTATTTTAGAGAAAAACAGGTTTATACATAAAAATGTCTTAAAAATCAAAGGGAATTTCAAATGGTTAATGTATTTGTCCCATTAAGATAGCATTATAGTTTGTATTCATGCTAAAAACTTATTTAGCTGGACAACATTAGATTAACTGATAATAACAGTGTCTTTTAATGGTTAAAAATCTTTAATCATCTACACTTTATATTTAGTTATTTTACAATATGTCTATTGAGAGTTCAACTTATCAACATTTTGGATATCCAATTGATACTTGTATATGTACATTAGATATTGTGTATGAAAATCAGAAATAAGATTTGGCTTTATTTTTGTTAATATATAGACTACATATACATTACCGGTATATTAGATATACATTAAATGTACTCTTTTGTAGAACTATGCTGTTTATTAGAGAGAACTACAGATTCTGAAGCAATGGACGCTGATATATCTTTTTCTAACCCAAGAGGTATAACAGTGAAAAAACATTACATGATGTACAAGATGATTAATGACGCATACTTGGTATTATTATCATAGATTATCATAGATATTCCAAATATGAATTTTTTGACCCTTTTCATTATTGCCGCATGGGTGGTATATATGTTTCTTGAACTGTATGGTTGAATTTCAGTTTTACAGTTCAATGAGTTTAAATGTGATTCAGGCACAAGGACAATGCTAAATGTAGATAAAAGTCACTGTGATCATCTTAGGGATCGAGGTCATTCAAAGATTGGCTGCCACTTGAAATGATTATCATATGTAAATTTTACAATGCATAATTTTTTCTGAAATGTCATATAGTTGTTATTAAAGCTGTCAATGCTTTACATGTGTATTATAGTGGTACATATATGTGTGTATCCAACAGCTGAGTTTAGTCTAATACTTTGAATACATATATTTTAATGAATATACCGGTATATATTTATTTTCAGATTTTGATCTTCTGTCATCTCAGAAAACTGTGGGGTCTGATCAGTCCAAAGATGAAAGAACAGAGCATGAAATCTTAAATGAAGCTGTGAAATTATTGTCATATGGAAAGTACTCCCCTGTAAAATCACAGCCATCTATGAATCTTGATCAACTTCAGTATTCAAAGAGAATTGTGATACATGCATGAATTCATATTATTATATTTTCATGTTAAATACTACTCGAAAACCATTGTCAACCTCCGCTTCGCGTCGGTTGACAATGGTGTCCTTTGGGTGTCAATTTCAACTGTTACCCTCCCAAACAGGCACTATTTATATAATGTTAGTCCTCTAATAGCACTACATGTGTATGAGTTGATGACGTAAGTCTTCTAATAGCGCTACAGGTATAAATTGATTATTTTAGGCCATTAATAGACAAACATGTATCAATTGAGGATGTAAGCTAGATAATAGCACTTCATTAATGATTTGATGATAAGAGTTGTCTAACATCACTTGTATGAATTGATGATGTTATTTGGCCAAAAGTGCTACATGTATGAATGTTGGCTAGTAGCTCTACATGTATGAATTAATGATGTTAGTTATTTAATAGTGCTACATGTATGAATTTATAATTTTATTTGTCTAATAGTGCTACAAGAAGGAATTGATGATGTAAGTTTGCTAAAAACATTACATAATTAATATATGAATTGATGTTGTCTGTTCTATAATAGCATTTCATGTACGAATGATGATGTTAGTCCTCTATTAGCACTACACATATATGAATTGATAATGTTTTTGTACTAATAGCGCTACAGGTATGAATTGATTGTTATTTGGCCAATAGCGCTACGTGTATCAATTGAGGATGTAAACTTTATGAATGATTTGATGATAAAAGTTGACTTATAGCACTAGTGTGAATTGATGGTGTTACCTGGCTAGCTAATTGTGCTATACGTTTGAATTGATGATGTTCTTAGACTAGTGGCGCCACATGTATGAATTGATGAGGTTACATGTATTTGGCTAACAGCGCTACATGAATTAATGATGTTATTTGGCCAATAGTGAAACATGTACATACATGAATTAATGATCATTGTTGTCTTAAATTGCTACATGTTTAAATTGATGATGTTATTTGGCAAATAGTGATTCATGTGTGAATTGATGTTGTTTGGTTATCAGTGCTATATGTATGAATCAATAATGTTATTTAGCTTTTAGTGCAACATGTATGAATGATGATAAAGGTTGTTCAATAGCACTACATGTATGAATTTATGATTTTATTTGACTAAAAGATAAGTGCTACATGTGTGAATTGTTGGTGTTTGGTTATTAGTGCTACATGTATAAATTGATGGTAATACATGTATTTGTCTAACAGTGTTAAATGTATGAATTGAAAATGGATGTCTTATACGGCTACATGTATAAATTAATGATTTTATTTGACTAATAGCACTACATGTATGAATTGATGTTGTTATTTGGCCAAAAGTGATACATGTATTAATTGATAATAGTTGTCCACTATTGCTTCATGTATAAATTGATGATTTTACTTGACTAATAGCACTACATGTATTATTGATGATGTTATTTGGCTAATAGGGATACATGTATTAATTGATGATGATAACTTTCTAAATTTAAATTAATGGCACATCTCTGTCTTTTTTTCGTATGTAACTGAATAATGAATATTTCAATTCACTGATTTTGTATCTTTTTTTCTGAAATTAAAATTCTCTTTCCGATGTATTCATTGTAGGTTGAAATTTGGTTGTATTGCATATTTTATTTCATAGCTTTGTAAACAATGGCTTTTCATATTTCATGAAAATAACTGCAATAATTTGGTCTTTGCTTTTTGCTCCATTTGAAGCAAAGGCTCATTACAGGTATTTCTTATTAATGAGTGTTACATGTAGGCTTTACAGGATTTTTTTTTCATATCAGGTGGTTATATGTACATTTTGAAGTTTATAACTGTAACAAATAATCCATGAATATTAAACAGGTTATTTTAAGTTAAAGATTGTTATTTGCTGTGTTCTTCTCAGATATCATCTTAACAATATACTTATGTTGTAAACTCTGCTCAAAAATACAAATGTATATGATAAAGTACATTCATTTAAATTTGAATACATGTAACATGAAATCCATTGTTATTGTATTTTAACAGTTTTATGTCAAAGCGGATGCTTAAATAAATTGAGGTGCTGTGGGACATAATTCGATTTTAATATGGATTAATGTACATTGTGATTGAAATACTTTCACCGGTTTAAAATTTTCAAATTTTACAATATTTAACCAAAAAAGAGCTTTTAAAAATATTTGGAGAGGTAAAAATTGTAAAAACCCAGAGCGGGAGTCAAACTCATGACTTACAGATTCGTAGTACACCCTCTAACCCACTGCGCGTCGCTGTTAGGTGACAAACTTAATGGTCCAAGTTTCCTTTCAATTGCAGCCCCCCCCCCCCCACCTGATGGCAATTCATAGTAATTCTGTGTGTTTAATTTTTTAGACTACTTAATTCTCCATTACTACTTGTTTTATTTGGCAAGGAAAATCTAAATAATTATGTAATAGCATTTTTCTTACCCTAGATAAACGTGCACCATGTCCACCCCAACCCCCTCCCAAATCCACCCACCCCCCAAAATTTCCACTGAATTTCATTTGCAACCAAATTCCCTCAACCAGATTAAAGACAAATAAAGACCATATAAGCTGACAAAATATTATATTAATTGATGCGTTTCTTGGGCAGTTATGCCAGTTTTAGTGCAAATAGGTCAATTTTGGTAAAATTTCAGTATTTTCATGAAGTTAAGGCCCACATATCTTTGTGTATTGTGTTTAGAAATTTAAATTCCTTATTATTCAGAATACCTATGGGTTTTCACAATGTGAAGAAACGGGTTTCATTCAATTGCAGTGTGTAATATTTCCAGTAAACTAAAAAGAATTGTATGCTGTCTAATTTTTCAAAAGTTCTATAAATAGAACAAGGGGAAAACCCTAGTGCCATCCGTTTCCATAGTTACTGATGTAATGTAATAAAAATCATTCTCATTATAATCAAGTTAGGTTATCATGAATATCTGTGCCAAGTCTCATGAAATTTCGATATACTTCCATTGATAGCCATTTGCATGGTTCTATGGTAGACTGCCTCTTAAGGAGAATTAAGCATGAAACTTCGATTGACCTTAACATATTCAGCTATAATCTCATTGTAAATTTTTTTGCAACAGGTAAAGCTGGCAGATGTCCTTGGAAAGTTCATTATCCCAGTCAACTTTCTGGAGAACTGGCCACCTAAATGCTTGGCAATACAGTTTGCTACTACCCAGTACATTGATTGGAAAACCCAGACTCAAATCAATGCTGGTACATGTATCTTTTCAAATAGAGAATTACGCATAGAATATTCACCCAAATAACCAGCTTCAAATTTTGTATAAAGTGGTCTACCAACAAACTCCTCCCAAATCTGTAGATTCTGCCGTTTTGTGTCAAATCACGAAAATATACAATTGTGAGCACCAAATTTTTATTATAATCCTATGTAAGTTCACAACTGCCAGAAAAATGAAAGTGAGATTTTCAGAAATCTTCGACGGATGCCTTTCATGATTTAATGCGAATATTAATTCTTTGTGTTTAATTAGGAATCTACAGTAAACTTTAAACTTGTTAACTGTTGCAATCCTTTTTTAATTATATTGGCAGTCCCTAAATATCATATCTTTGGGAAGAATATTGCCATATGTTGCTTGCATGTACATTTACATTTTCTATATGAATGTAAAACTCTGATATATTTGTGTTTTCTAACAGAACTATCTGAAGGCTCAACCACAGCAACAGATATCAAAGTCTGGGACCAAGGACACATCAGATTGGTAGCCTGTAAAATCAAAGAGCTTCTCAACAAAGCCAGGGAAAAGGCTCAGCTCAAGAAGATGTCATTAGTGAAAAGAGTATGTTGTTATGAAGCTTTTCAAAATACATTCACCTTACCATTTACCTGAACTTGAACTGAGTGCAATTGAAATGAGTGCAATTGAAGTTTTGTTTGTCTTTTTCTTTCAGTTCGATTAAGTCTTTTGTGTCAAACTTTAACCATTCTCCTAACTTTCAAACGGTATAACATACAGCTAGACTTCAAACATCACAGTCAATATCATCAGAAAATGATGATTAAAGCTGCATGGTCCGATTTTTTTGCTATTACAGTATCGAATAATTTTCCCTACAAACCAAATATCTTGGAAAGTTGTAGACTTTTGCCTAATTACACCAGCAGAATCGTTCTCCTTTCAAAGTTAGAAATATTCAAAGTAAACAAAATAATTTCTCTTTGGGCAAACAAAAAAACAAACGAATCTGCATCATTGGAACGTTTAGAAAAGGTAACCGATTGGTTTCGCCCCCCGAACAATTAGTTTTATTCAACCTGCATGTTATGCATCGATTGTAAACAAAACAAACTTCTGAATTATTAGAAAATAAAATGTATACAGGTTTATTTTTGATTGTCAAAACAGTATGACCTTTACTTATAGTGATGCCAAAGTCATTATACAATATATCTGCCTCGATGCCATCATGAGGCAAAATAACGTGGTACCTTCTTGTGTCGTTTGTTTTAAAAACAAATCTTGTGCATCATTTTTTTCATTGAAACATGGCTTAATTGATCGGAAAAACTACCGCAATACATTTTATTTTACACATACTTAACATAGCCATCATTTAAAAGTGTTCACAAAATTTGATATAAAATCGGACCAAGCAGCTTTAAGTTAAAGATAAAGACGTAATGATCCAGTTCAAAATTAAATTGATCTGATCATCAGAGAATCTACAGTCACGGTGGTTGTTATTTGATTAGTCAAAACACTGAGGAACAAAACTGTTTAAAAAACATTAAGGTTTAAAGTATAGATCGATGCATTTTCTATCTAATTTTTGTAGAAAACAGTGGTAAAAAGCTGTACTCTGGTTGAGGAGAATAACGAGCAGGCTTCCCAGTGTAACCGTGATGGATGTCCATTGGTGGTCATCTGTGTTCACATAAACCAGAGGGAACTGGTGAGTCAGTTGTGTCCTACAGTCCAATAGTTTAACATAAAAATACTTTAAAACTTTAAATAGACTCGCAAATTTGATAATTGAAGTAAATGAAAATGATGGATGTGTTGGACATCACAAGTATAATCAATAATGAAAATGAAGTGAACCTATAACTATACATGTAGGTTAAAGGTCCTTACTTACATTTAGTACATGTATATGCTGTCAATAATTTCTGAATTTCAGGGTGTTGAGTTTGCTGAATTCATCAGGGGTATGGGTTATGAAGTATGGTGTACAAACACTGGAAACTCAGAGCACGGGCTTGGTAAGGCAGTAGATTGAAATTATCAGGACTTTTAAAAAAATGCTTCCTAAAACTATGAAAGGAAATTTTCAAGATATCAAAAAAAATATTGCTTCATAAGGCATGTAATTGAAATTACTGGTATCAGATATTAAAATTGAGTTTTAAGTTGTATGATGAAACAAGTTCCCCAGATACCCCAGCAGTACTTGCTCCCAGTGTGTGCTTTGATCATTATCCTCTAAACGGGATAAACATGTGAATTTGTAGCCTAGACGTCCAATGCTGTAACACATCAGACACACCCTTAGTTCCCCTTATATTACAGTACTGACTAACTTTGTGTTGTAGACTGCGGTGGGTGGGGTGTGGAGGAGAGGGAGACCTTTCAGGAGAAGGCGGATGATGCTGGTGTCATTATCGCTGTGTTATCGCCTGACTTCATTCACTCCAGGACCTGCCAACAACAGGTAGTACAGAACACTCTGAAACATTGTAAAAAATATCAAAACAGCCAGTAACTATTATAGTTTTAGAATGTTTCAGAACTATTTTAGTATTTAGCATATCAAGATTTTCTCTGGAATTGTGTCAAAAATGTAAAAAAAAATCATATTCTAAATAGTACTTTACATACAATGTTTATTGATGTGTGAAAGCAATAGAGTTACATTTTTGTTTTATCGCATGGTGACCTTAAGATAACTGTAAATCTATTTGTATTATTACAGTTATATTACTGTGAGCAGAGGAAGAAGGTAGTCCCTCTCCTGATGGAGAACGTACAGATTCCCAGCTGGCTGGAGCTGATGCTGCACTCCAACACTTACACTGTGGGTGTCATTGTTAATTACATCTATCGTACTTAGGCCCAGAAAATTAAATGAATTGGTTCTCAGGATAAACTACATTGTGGTATGGGGAAAAACCCATTATTCATATTTTACCGGTACTTTAAATTAAGGTGGGTCATTCAAATCAGCAGAATATTACAGCTGTATTTGATTATTGCAGATAAAATGATGCTTAAAAAAAACATTTGGACCAACTGGCAAGAGCAAACACTTTAATTTCTTGGGCCTAAGTCATTCAATATTTTAAGACAGCTTTCTTTGTTCCGACATTAGATGTTGAATGATGTCCTTCTATCTTTCAGTGTGTTGACAAGGGAGATTATCAGGACCATTTGCCCACACTTCTACAAAAGTTGTTGGACCCCAAAGCAAGACAGAGCCCGAATGCAGAATTGGATGAAGCAAGGATATCATATGCAGTAAGACCATATACATGCATCTAATGATAATCTGATGTTACTTGATAATTGACCTTTAAACATCGAAATGAATATTGAAACGCCAGAACATGTTAAAAGTATTTCAGTGCATTAAACATACATGTAAACTGATTGTTTTAGGTCAAGCAGCTGAAGAAACTCCTGAGGAGCAGTTTATGTATCTATATATGTGGACCCACTGTGTGTGATAACATTAACACAAATACCATCAAGTATGTATCTACATAATATCATCATGCTGTACATAATTTTATTCTTTATTTTTAGATAACAATGATGAAAGATTAATACTGTGGTTTCATCAATATTCGTTGAATACCAATTTTCGTTGATTTCATTGTGAAGTTTATCCTTGAAATTAAATATTCATTGAACTGCAATTTCAACTAGTATTTTGTATTGATAGGGTCATTGGCCACGAATTTACATATGCTTGAAACTGTGATTTTCACTTTATCCATGAAAATTGATACCGTTGAATATTAATGAAACCACAGTACTGATAAATTTGTAATTTATGAAAACAATTTATTAACAAGACAGTAGACACTCATCTTAACTTTAAATTGAGAACTTCATGGTTTGAAGCAATAGGTTATACATGATACATGTATTGAACTGTAGTGTGCAAGTTTATGCTTTAGGCATGATTATCTGCATTTACATGCACTTGCCTGTATAGTTAAGGAATAAAAGTTCAATATATTTCAGCAAAATTGCTGTATTAAACTTTTTTTTTAAATAATAATACAAAATTATCATAAAATACATATTTACATGTAACTTGCTATATGCACATGTTTATGATAAAACATTTTCTTCTAAACAGAGCTCTTGGACAGGTGCTCTGTAAGTTTGATGATGTCACCGTGGTAACAGGGGGAGGATACAACACAGAGTATCTGGTCAGTCACGCTTTTCTGCAGGAGACTCAGAAGTCACTGAAATCCCACAGGGTGTGGCATGTCCTCCCTGAAAGAGAGAGAAAGGTAGAGAGATAAAAGTAGAGATAGAAAGAGAGGCAGAGATAGAAAGATAGAGGTATAGGGATGAAAAAGAATCACAAGCTCTTTGGATCTGCTTGTCCCAGTACTTCTTCATATAGTCAAAATTATAAGAATATGATTTGCTTACTGTAAGTCATTTTAATTGCACTGTTTCTTGATTTTTCAAGAAGTACCAAACACGATGGTTTTGATTTAATGCTTCAATAAATGATGCAGTGATCAAAGTAGATGTATAAGCATTGAAACATTTTGGAAAACTAATCATATTTTGTACGTTGGTGACCATTTTGTAGGACAGGACCAAAGATTACCCCCAGAACAGTGATGGAACATTCCAGGTGATATCCTTTGGACAGACCTATTTCTGTGGGAACAGTCTGGAGGAGAGGGATCAGATTGTCTCCAAGGCCCTCGACATTTGTCTTCTGGTCATTGGTAAGCTGTTGTAAAAGTGATTAACTCACTGATGGTTAAGTACACATTTTCTATGGTTAAGCAATACGCCTTGGTATTAAATATGTGTATGTATGATATACCACACTAAAGTTGGGTTTTTTCTTACCATACGTGTGGGGGTATTTTACGCAGTTTTAAGTTTACTGCATAACTAATGTAAATTTCCACCTTGCATAAATATTTAATTATCATTTTTACAGTAATCAGCAAAAGATTGAGAAGGATGTAAATATTGGGGTACCTTGCTACAACATATCTAGAAATGATACCTAACATGTCATAAGCTGCAATAAAAGTCACAGATATCATTTTTCCACCAAAACTATTGTAGTGGATAGTAGAGATCCCATTAGCATTTAAAAGCATGATGAATCGCTGCTCTGCATATAAGTGCTAGTTATTTATCAATGCAATCAACAAAAAACATTTGTAGGATTGCATAGGGAAGTAACTTGGACTGTTTGCAAATTGTTATTAAAAATACATGTTTGTGCTTTGTCACTAGTGGAGTGAGTGGATAGTCATGTTATGTACATACCAATACATGAATGTTGGCTTTTACAGGAGATGCAGACTTGAAATCTGTTAAACTTGCACAGAAATTCTCATGGAATGACCACTACGTAATTCCATTTGTTATTAATAAAAATGTGGATTCATCTTTCACTTGGCAGGTACTGTTTTTATTTGCACTTACATAATTTAGAAAATTCAGTTTATTTAAAAATGTAATTACATGTGGACTTAATAATTTCAGTATTTTAAAAGTGGCATAAAAACATCAACAATGAAAGTATATACAAACGCACTGTATGTCAAAATACTGTAAACCAACTTTTATTTGCATGAAAGAAATATTTACAAAGTTTGTGTTGGACTGGTCGTTACGAATATTTCTTGCCATGAACCAGTCTTTGCTGTATGAGTGTAAAACAGATCATGGGTGAATACATCTTGATTGCAAAAAAATAGTTGTTACATACAGTTAATCCGTGTTAAATTGCAAAATAAGGTGTTGCAAATAAAAGGTGGTTTATAGTAATTCCATAACGTAAGCTCTTCATTCAATATTCATGTACATTTACAATATCTCTATTTTTGCCAGCTTTCGCAGGGGATTTCTACAGAAGATTGCCAGGCCTTGAACGACACAGAAAAAACGGTAGAAGCGAGGGCATCAGTGCTCCGTGATGTTCTGATCCGGGTACAGGTCAATCTTGAGTTGGAGCATGGAGAGGAGGCTAGTCAGGAAGTCGAAATGTCACCCCCCAAGAAAGTTCCACGTGAATCATCCTCAAAATGTGGGGGTACCAGCTCCAAAAAGACAACACTGAAAACTGTAAACACCATTATACTGTAATGCATGTAATGTGTTTTTGAGATGCATATATCATGTTATGGTGCTAATATTACATGTAATTTTGATGCAGCAATTACCTATGCATTTATTACACTTTTAGTGTTTGTTTACATTATATGGTAACAAAAAGCCATCTTTAGTATATGTACAGTACATTTACTCTGAAGGTTATTTTTACATACAATTTTATCCATAAAAGTCGGCAAATTACAACTTTAATACATTCCATGAACATTGAAATTTTACAAGAACATACATGTATTACTTAGTGGGTTTTTTTATATTGTACATGTATATGCATTACGTCATCTTTTTTGTCTTTATGCAAGTATGTACATTGTATTATCCTTTATTCAACAATAAATTCTGACACACGAAGGAGTCTGTTTATTGTTAATAACAAATGATTTGGACTTAAATTTGTCGTAAACATTAAAATCAAGTAATTTTTCACCCCGAAATGTTAGCTTACAGGGTGTACAATGTGTAAAGCTCCAAAATTTTTATAATCTTTGTAGTTTGATTTCCACGTTACAATTTGTAGACTAAGGCCAAAAACAATTAATGATTTGTTTCTCAGGCACTGCCGCATCATTAAAATCATCGCTGCATCAAACTTTGTTATCGTTATTTTTCCGGATTTTTCATATCTTATCATTGTCGGTTTTCTCTATTATGGAATCCGTGTAAAAAAAACGCTCAGAAACCTGCCTGCCTCATCAAAATTTTGGCCCGAGAAACTAATAATTAATTTTTTTTGGCCTAAATTAGAATCTTTTAAAATCCAAACTTTAAATATTTGCCATAATTCTGGTCATGTATACAAGGTTATTTTTCGCCTTTGTTCACTTGCAAAGAGTTTTGCCCTGTCTTGAATTTGCCTAGACAAAGTTGTATTTAACAATAATTTGAATCGTTCGAATTCGCCCAGTCTTAAACTCGCCCACAGACAATGAATGCAAAAGGGGCAAAAAAACCAACGGAGGCAAATATTTTCCTGTATACAGTAATGACATTAAAATTATGGACATTTCCTTTGGCATATCCTCTTTGGATTAACACGATGTGTACTTTTGATAAAGATTCATGCAGTGTGTACATACATAAATGATTGTGCCTTTCTGCTATTGTGCATATAAATGCATTACATTGTTTTAATATGAGACCCAACAAGCATGAACAACCACTTGAGTACTGTAGAGAAATCATTTATATTTGCGAGGGCCATTTTTCGTGGTTTATGGGATTTTTGCTTATTTGAAGGGATGTAATTTTGTAGATGTGCCGGTTTTCAGTTATAGTAAGAAAACAAACATAATAAAAATTTGTTTTTGTTGTGGATGTAAATTTGTGGAGGCTACCCACAAAAGCCACAAAAATTAAGCCACCACAAATTTTACTGATTACACAGTATTCAATATAATCCCTGTATAATTATCCAAAGAAGGCAAAATAGATCGTAAAAGGGAAACAAAAACCTAATGTCCTACCATACATGTTTCTGCATTGTCAGGAATCTGAGACAAGCCCCACACATACTTACTAGCAGACATACTAGTATGCAACAGTGAAAATATGTTTTTTAAGTATTGAAAGAAGTGATTAAAAATGAAGTATCTTATAAAAACACAAAATATACTTTTAGGATCATGCTAGCTGAAGCTACTTTCTACCACAATTGCTAAATAGAATACACAGCCAAGAGTAACATGTTTACAGTACCGTACATGTTGTTATTTTATTTCAATTTACACTGAAAAAAATTAAAATCCAACTTTCTTTCTTAGAACTTTACTTTAAAACAACAATGGTTATATATTGAATGGAGACACTATGTTTGATTTGCAACATCTTGCAAAAATTCTCTGCGGTTTGTCTGTAATGTGTCATCTTCACCAAACATGGAGATCTGAAACCTCACCAGCTCTGACTGTAAAACTTCCACTGAACACTGAATTACTTCTGCACAAATTTGTATCAGCCACTGAAGAGAAGCGCTCTGGTTGGTAGAGGCATTCATTGGATCGACCAGTGGAAAGTTCTTATGCACACTTAGGACAATATCTGAAATCTCTAAGAGTTTTTTCTTATCAAACTTTTCATTTCCCGATTGGTTTAAATCAACTATCCTGGACAGTTTTTCTCTCACTCTCGTCTTCTTCTCTTTCTTGTTTCTTCTCCTGCTACTTGACAACTGGTGAAAATCCTCATCATTTTCGTCACATTTTTCATTGTCATTTTCTTTGTTATCATCTTCATCTGAACTTTCTAAGCAGGAACTGTAGATGGTGCTCTCATCTAATCCACAGTTCTCCAACTCCTGGACAAACGACCTGGGTTGTGTGATATACTTCAGGCTGCATGGTTTAAATGAAATGGTCTCTGGTTCACTTTCGGCCATTAATTTCTCATCATACTCCCCCATGAAATACCCCATTGGATCCTTCTCTAACAGTTCTACAAGTTCAAGAATCAAAGTTTTTATGTTATGAAAATGAATGGTCTGTATTACTAATGTGGTCTAACTGAATCCTTACAAAACAAAATGGATAAAAATCTCCAGAAGTTGCAAGAAACGATGCCCTCATGTATTTAGTGATGGCTTATTTTTCATGGGTTTTGTACATGTGCCCTTAACTTAACTATAAGTTTACATCCTCAATATATAAAAGACACAATCTTTTTTCAGTAATGTTTTCAAATTCCAATGAAGCTGTAAAAACCTATCATATACAAAATTGGCTGCAATAAATTTATATGCTTAATTTATACTTCTGTTATGTATATAAGAAAATACATATACTGTGGAATCATTAGATATCGTGGTGGCTCAATTTTCGTGGAATTAGTGAGTACCTCTCATCCACGAATTAATATCCCCCCAAGAATTAATAAATTAGGATAATAACGACATATTTCCTCTGAAGGTTTAAGAGGATACACAAAATTACGTCCCCACGAAGCAGTAAAATATAAGCAATCCACGAAAATTAATGATTCCACAGTAGTCCTTGCCAATATCTCCTCTCCCATTTGAAATCTATCAAATATCACTGACTCTATCAAAACTTCAGCGTCGTGAAATGACGTCCGCCATTTTTCTGCGAATACTTTTGGCACGTTGTAGCACCATGACATTACTGCATATTGGCACTCTTAAAACCATGCTAGTTAAATAAACTGTTTTAAAAATGAAAAATTCAGTTCGGTAAAACAATCTCACCAGCTGCCATGGACTCCCTCCCACTGCCAGGCTTGGGATGTCTTTTCTCCTTCTCTTTCACTTTCTCCAAAAGTAGATTAATTGGTCTTTTAATAGCAGATATGGTTTCCTCTCTCACTAGTCTATTTTCACATCTCTCTAGAAAGATTTAAGAGCCCAATACAAAATTTTTATTTACTATACTTAAAACTGAAACATACGGTAAATCACAAGTACATGTACACAAGTAAAATTCATAAGCAACTTCTGCGTCCAGATACATGTAGTATTTATTGCAAATACATGTGTATTAAATAGATATGCATATGCATTCTAGTGTATCCTGTAGGATAATGAAGAATCTGATGAAAAAAATTTACAAACACAAATACAAGTCAAACCACTGATTGTGTAATGTAGATGGAGACTTTACTTCTACAATTGTCGTTCATCTTTCTGACATTTTTCTTCAGGGATTTCAATTCCTCCACATATCTGTCTATATCTTTGACTGATCTAGGGTCACTAGAATTAAAGGAAAAGAAAGGAAATCATAATGATAAAATACGGTAATAATTACAACAATAATACAAATGAGTATGCAAATGAAAGCGACTAAAAATTTTCTAGGTTTGGATCCAGATCAATTTTCCACAGGAGAGGGTCCTATATAGTATTCCAAAAAAAAAAAATCTTGTTTAAATGGTACAAATTATTAAAAAATATCTTATCTCTGCTTTTACTGTACAAAGAACCTTGTATGTTAATAATAAGCCCATCTTGGATTTTTTTTGTTCTTTGTACCAAAATGCTAGTTGTATTTGACTGCAACACAAATACATGTACTGTAGATTCCTAAGTAAACAAGCGGAATTAATATTTTTTTGAATATCCGCGTAAAATCGTGAGAAGCACATCTCGCCGATTTTAAAATCTCGCTTTTATTTTGCTGACAGATGTTAACTAACTAAATAAAACTACGATAAAAAATTTAGCAATTATGATTTCATATTCTCGCGATTTGATGTAAAACAATAGAATCGCATAATTAAGTAGTCGCATAAATTAAGGAATCTATAGTACTTTATACAGTGACAGAGATGTAAACAGTACTTGTACTGAGTGTGGGCTGTCTAGTAGTGACTTACAACTGTGCGGTCAGGACACAGGAGTAGGTACCACTCAGTTTATGGTCGGTGGTGTAGGACACCCACTGGTCCCAGCAAAACAGGCGGTGCTCTGAAAGTGTACAATGCAAGCTATCCTTTAACAACATAACTTTAATGGCTTTTTTGAAAAATGTTCAAAAATGAATGTAAAAAATATTTTTAACATTTTCATCTAAAACAAAAGCTACCTTCCACAACATAGCTATAAGAATTGCAGAGAACATAAATCACAAATGCCTTATACATAATACATGTACTTTATGTACCAGTTCGCAATATTTTAAAAAAAAATTTACCACACAAAAACTAACAGTAATTTTCAATACCATTACAGTAGCTGTTTTTAATATTGATACAGATATTCACTTGATAACTTTCAGTGAGCATTCACATGGACATACCAAAGCCTGGAATCTCCATTATCTGTTTAGCACATTTGGAAAGCTCCCTGTGAAAGTGATTTAGCAAAAACTAAAAAAAAGTCTCAATCACATATATCAATATACAGTATTCATTAATGAAATTATGAAAACTAAATGCAGCATTTTATTTTTAAAATGGTGTCAAAATTATGGATCACTCTGTACTGTTCTATATTTTCCTCAAAAACAGTAAGGTATGAAAAAATATTAGACAGTCTCAGCCCTAATGTATTGTGTCCCATATAACTGTCTGATTATTCTATCACAAAGAACTTTGTCCAGGTAAAATTATCTAACAATCATTAAGAATATATGCACAGGTACATGTGTAAACAAATTGAGTCTTTGCCATGTAATCGAGATTCTGAACTTGCAATTGGTTACAACAACACCGACATACATATTTGTGACATAAATGGATGAACCAATGTTAAGAGAAATTAGAACCTTACCATTCCATTCTATCGTTCAGGCCCAGCATCAGCTGTAGCGTTGTAATGATGCACATCATGGCCAGGACTTCGTTGCTCTCACAGATCTCTATCCCCTCTTGTTCTTTGATTTTCTCCACTCTCATCATGTGCAATCTCTGGCAGAAACCATGCAACTCCGCTGTCAATTCAAAAAGAAAAAGTATGGATGGAATGCTGGATAAAATGAGATCAGAAAAATGAACTTTAGCTAAACACGAAACTGCAAGAGACCTTAAGATGAATTGTATTGCATTCATTGCTAATAGTGAAGGCCTTATTAGTATGGACTATTTTACAGTACTCTCGTACCTGGCAGATTTAGAAGAACAATAAACTTGCTAATCAGAACAGGTGTTGGTACTTGAATTTGGACATCCCTCAGTTCAAGATAGTCAAGTAGTTTCTGTGTGGTTTTGTACATTTTATCCACGCGTGGCACCTTGAAAAGGATAAATATAAACTACGTATTAAGATAATAAATATTTGGTAGCAGTGCAAAGTTTTCATCTAAATTAATGAAGGTACCGGTACAATCAAAATACTGTTAACAGGGAAATTTTCGCGCCTTTGCCCTCGTTGTCTGCAGGCAAATTTTCGACTGCGCAAATGGCAATGGCTCAAATTATCTCTCTTTAAACGCAACTTTGTCTGGGCAAATTCAAGAAGGGGCGAAACTGTTTGCAAGTTAAGAGGGGCAAAAATAACACAGGTCAAAAATAACCCTGTACACTGTATATAGATTTTTGGGGGGTAGATTGTCTTTCAAAATTTACTTACTTTTGTTTGAAAGGCATTGTTGTCAAGAAAACAAAACTTCATATTAGCTGGCAGTGTTGTGGACACCTGCATATAGGGAAGGAGACCTTGTTTCACCCACCTGGAGTCAGAGAAATGAGAATTTGAATACTGTAGATTCCTAATCAAAAGCAAGGAATTAATTTACGGTATACATTAAATCGCAAGGTGTGAATTACCTGGTATATGAAACATTGTAAATTTTTTTAATGTAATGTCATGCAGATTGTTACAATTTTTTATGCAACCCAATGTCAACAATTTTTTTTATATATTAGTGTATCAGCCGGTAAACTTTTTTCCACACAGGCACTTGACATTATATAGTTTTCTCATATTAAAAAATATATACCCTCTATACTAATAATTAGGTATAGGTTTTTTATTATGTGTAAAAACTATATACCATCAGGTGCCTGTAATATGGAATAAAATACATGTACCAGTGCCTAACAATGCTAGATCCATTGAATTTTAAAACACCTCAACTTCATACGTGTACGTAAGAAACAGACATCATTTTATATTAAGACTTCATACCTTACAATATCTGAAGCTGTGACTAGGCATTTTAGGATCCTCATTCCAAGAAGACAGAAGCACAGAGTTTTAAACATAGACATCCATTGTGTCCTCACCATTATGGTCACTTCTTTCTATGATATAAAAGTCAAATAACACATTTATCAAACAAGAGGCCCAGGGGCCACATCGCTCACCTGAGCAACAATTGCATTAATTCTGATCAAATTAGCATTACAGTTTCAAAATATCTTGACAACTAAGTACAGTAGATCTTGCTAAAAAAAAATTGAAAATCTGCCAATTTTTATCCACCTCTTTCTTTTGGTAAATACAAAGCCCCTTTTGTTGTTGTACCTGTAAGAAGATTTTTCTCTATTCCTATATACCCCCCCCCCATTTTGTGGCCCCACTTTTCTCTAGGGTATCATGGTTTCATCAAACTTATATCTGCATAACCTGTGCTTTCACACCAAGTACTGAGTTTTGGACCGAAAAACCTTCCCAGAATATTTTTAAAGATTTTCTCTATATATTCCTATATTAAAATTCAAACTGCCATCACGGACCCGCCCTACCACTAGGGACTGTGATTTTAAATTTACAATACCCGAGGATGCCTCTACACAAGTTAAAGCTTTTTCTGGCTAAATGGTCTTTAAAAAGAAGACTTTTAAAGATTTTCTCTATATATTCCTATGTAAAAATGCATCCCCCACTGTGGCCTCACCATACCACTGAACTATTATTTCAAAAAACTTGAATCTATACAATTTGGAAATGCTTCCACTCAGATTTGGGCTTTCCTGGCCTAATAGTTTTGAGAGGAAGATTTTTTAGAGATTTTCTCTATGTACAAAAATGTATCCCCCAATTGTGGCCCCACCCTATCCCCGGGGACCATGATTTGAACAAATTTAAATCTACACTACCTGTGGATGCTCCCATTTTAATTTGAGCTTTTCTGGCCAAAAAGTTTTTGAGAAGAAGATTTTTAAAGATTTTCTCTATATATTCCTATATAAAAATTCATCCCCCTATTGTGGCCCCACCCTATCCCCGGGGACCATGATTTGAACAAACTTGAATCTACAATATCTGAGGATGCTTCCACTAAAATTTGAGCTTTCCTGGCCTAATAGTTTTTGAGAAGAAGATTTTTAAAGATTTTCTCAATATATTCCTATGTAAAACTTGATCCACCAATTGTGGCCCCACCCTACCCCCGGGGACCATGATTTGAACAAATTTGAAACTACACTACCTGTGGATGCTCCCATTTTAATTTGAGCTTTTCTGGCCCAATAGTTTTTGAGAAGAAGATTTTTAAAGATTTTCTCAATATATTCCTATGTAAAACTTGATCCCCCAATTGTGGCCCCACCCTATCCCCGGGGACCATGATTTGAACAAATTTAAATCTACACTACCTGTGGATGCTCCCATTTTAATTTGAGCTTTTCTGGCCAAATAGTTTTTGAGAAGAAGATTTTTAAAGATTTTCTCTATATATTCCTATGTAAAACTTGATCCCCTTCTTGTGGCCCCTCCCTACCCCCGGGGACCATGATTTGAACAAACTTAAATCTACACTACCTGAGGATGCCTCCACACAAGTTTTAGCTTTTCAGGCCAAATAGTTTTTGAGAAGAAGATTTTTGAAAAATACCAACAAATTTTCAATAATTCTCAATTATCTCCCCTTTAAAGAGGGCGTGGCCCTTCATTTGAAGAAACTTGAATCCCCTTCACTTAGTGGTGCTTTGTGCCAAATTTGGTTGAAATCTGCCCAGTGGTTCTTGAGAAGAAGATGAAAATGTGAAAAGTTAACGACGACATCGACGACGACAACGACAGACAACGGACAAATTGTGATCAGAAAAGCTCACTTGAGCCTTTGGCTCAGGTGAGCTAAAAACACATAGAAATACACAAGAAGCACAATCACCTAAAAACACTCTCCTGATAAAAAGTAACCATCACAGGTCACTGTGACCTAATTTTGGTTCAATGTATTCTGAGGAACTAAGATGCATCAATTTTTAAAGTTTGATGACTCCTAGCCTCTTAGTCTCAAAAATATAAAGATTTAATGAATATTAATTTAAAAATTAGGTCAACTTAACCTGATGTTCTAACTTTGCATCATCTGGACCTCATGGTATCAATTTAAGAGAAATGTCTTAGACAGTGAAAGAATAATTAACTGCAAAAATAATGTCAGGAAGACCTATTTTTTTTGTAAACTTATCTTGAAGTCCCATGAATGCATCAACTAACCTAGGCCTCTTGGCATCAAAGATATATGGATTTTACAAACTGGCTGAATAATGTGAAAACATTATAATGCTAACCCTTTCAACAATACAGTTTTCCTCTGACCCCAGGAAGTCCTCATCGCTATCTGAATCTCCATTGATTGACAACTCCTCCAGTGGGTTGTCTCCCTCGTAAAACTCTTTACCCTTCAGGGTTTCCATCATCACTTGTTGCTCCTGGTACAGAAATAGGACAACATTTAGTGTTTTGAATATGCTTTTAAAAAGTCATTGATGTACATGTATTACATTAAATGATATTTGGTTACTAGTTTGCTAAACCTGTAGCTCAATCATTGAAAATTCAAGCAACCATGAATAACATTCTTACTCAGAATTAAAGTTTCGCAGTAAACTTGAAACCGCGCATAAAATACCCCTGCGTGTATGGTAAAAATATCAAAACTTAAGAGTGGTAAATCACACATCCGCACATTTAATACCCAAGCGTATTGTTTGACCATAAAAGGCATGTACTTAACCACCAGCGTAAATAACACTTTTACAGTAGTACTACTTGTACTTTTGTGCCATTTTCCTCACAAAATGTGTTTAATTATCTACCTGCAGCCTTCTGATCTTGGAGACCGACAGTCCAAATTTTTGTAGACGTTTCTTCTTGGACCTGACCAAAGGAACAACTGGATTCTCTATGGTAGGTGGGTATACTTCTCTACAATATCAGGGGTCAAGCACATCAAACACACAAACACATGTATCTTTAAAACAATATTTCACTTTCACTTTTTCAATACACCCATACCGGTATGGATTTAAACAAAAAGGCTGGAGTCTGATTTCGACGAGTTGGTAGTTTTGAAAGGGTTTCAGGAGATGTTCAAAATAAATAGGGACTTGGCGGGGACATTTTTAAAAATGTTGAGGGGATGCTTGATTTCAAGGACATCAGTGTTAAAAAGTATTAATGTATTGGTAGTTTGATATTACATATTGTATTAAAAACTGGCATTTAGTGTCAGGAGCTCAATTTACTGACTTCTTCATCTACTTAAATATAAAGGTAGTCAAATCTAAATTGAATCCAAAATAATTTAAAACAGGATCAGGGTATCAAATACTCCTGCTATATTATTGGTAAGTTTACATAGTAAGGTATTTCTGTTGCCTCTCAGTAAAAAAATATACATACCTATTTCTTTGGAATCCTGAGAATACAGTTTTTTGTTTGGCTTGATCCTCTGGGAATGCTATCCCAGTGAGGGAGAGATATTTACACCAGATCCTGAAAACTACATCCTGTAAATTGAATAAAAACATTACATTGAAAAAAAATATTGACTGACTGAAACAGAATATTGATCATAGTTAACAGTTATTAAAGAGTACATAAGATATCAAAAGTACTGTATATACTATAAAAGCAGAAATATTCATTTGTAATTTGATTTTATTTATTTTGTTGTTAACATTTAGAGCATAAAATTCAATTCCGAGCTTATAAAATGTTTCAATTATTTAAAGTTAAGTATGATTCCTTTCAGCTTATTTTTATTCAAATCACAAAACAATTAAAAATTTTATGGTATCCTATGAAAACTTTTACAGTTTAAGCTGCATGTCTTTAGCTCCCAGTCTTAAAAAATTCGAGGGAGCTACAGTATGTGTTAAAAAGTTGCAATTTATGATGCATAAAAAATTGTGCTAGTTTTTGGACTGATTAACCTTATTTCCACACATTCTGAGTTAGTACCATTATATTATTCAGGAAATTTACTTTCATTAGTGACATTGTCACTTAACTGACCTCAAAAAATGAATCGGATCAATGGTTGCCATTTTTACATGTAAACCAACTGCACCACTTCACTTTATGGGGCTGGTGATGGTGTTTAAAAGAATATAAAGGCAAGCAAAGTGATGGTTTCTGTGGTAAAATGTTTGAAGAATTTTTTAGAATGAAAATTTTGTACAGAATGTGTTCATCAATAAGATTAATCAGTGCATTACTATTTGTTCAAATAATTTACAATTTCGAGTTAAACGTACATGTACTTGATACCTTTAAAGCAGGGTCTGCTCCCATTGCAATAAGAGTTTTCACTTGCTTTTTGATAACTTTTTGGTAAGCTTCATATGTGTGCCATGGTCGACCAAACTCTTTCTCTAAAACAAACCAGTTACCATCATAGAGATATCATGGAAAAGTTGATATAAAGAAAACAATTATGATTCAATACCTTATTTTGTAGATATAATGCACTGAACTAGTTTTAAGCATTGACAATTTTAATCAGAATAAATTTCTATTCACCTATGTCTGTCAGTTGCCGAGTTGACTTTGTCTTGACCGTTTTTGCTTTGAGCCGCAATGACCTTGACGGTTGGGTATTAAAGTCATCCTCCACCTCTTCTACACGAAAAGCCTGAGAAAGAAATAATCATCACCAAACTCAATATTTAAAAATATATAATTTACATGAGTTGAATTTAGGCCAAGTTGACTCAAAAATGTATCATTCATGTAATACCTCTGTCCCATTTGTCTATTTCTTTCACTTTTTAACAATGTAAGTTAAACCAGAGACATGTTATTTATGTCTCTGGTAACAGGAAAAAACTAAGAATATGGAAAATCAGACATTGATTAGCATTATGCAATTCCAAACATTTGAATAAAATATTTCCAAGGTCAAGTGTCAGTCTTGTGTACAGCTCACCTGAGATTGTGTTTGACACGTTGTGCAATAAAAGAAACCATCAATTTCTTCATAGTCCTCGCCTTCGCATGTTTCACAGACTGGCATGCCGAAAGTTAAAAATATAAAAGTACCGGAAGATTATAGAGAGAAACTAAATTTAGAATAGTAACTGAAACGTCCGAAATAGTGAAAAACGAAAGTAAAACAAACATGTCGAAAAATGTTCTTCTTTCAAAATTTAAAGGCGCCTTGGTTGGTGCTGTGTTGGGCGATTGCATCGGTTCAGAGTTTGAGGGTTTATGGGCAAAAAGTATTGGAGTGGAAAAAGTCTTAAAAAGTATCGGTAAATTGGAGTCGGAATATGATCCTGCAACAGGTATTATACACATTCATATGTAGTACATACATACGTGTATTATAAATATATGCCAGATATACCGGTATATTGGCAAAGCAATTGCATATACTTTTATAGAACTGCTCATGACAATTCATTGTTCCTCTTCCTGTTAATTTTTCACAGAATTAATTTTTTTAATTGTTGATATAGGCCTATATTTGTAGGCCTACGTTACTTCTTAATTTCATCCGGATTATTTTTGAAAAATTTTATATAAAAAATACACAATCAATTTACTGGTCAAAGATGTGCTGTAATTGAAATGAAGCGGTAAAATCATTTTTCATTGACATGCCATCTCTTTTATACCAACACTGAGAAATTCCCAGGTTCTTGCATAGATTTATAATGAGAAAATCTGACATCTTTTTCCATTAATTTGTAATTCACTAATAGAACACCTCTCATAATATTTGAACATTATCATCCAGGGCTGCGTTCAAGAGCGTAGCTGCTACGTATGGCTACGTAATTGAACGGTAAGCTAGCCCTATGCTGCTACGTAGATATTCGTAGCCTAAATATTTTATGCTAAGCATCAAATTCAAGATGGCCACCTTAGTTACCACTTTGTAAATTGTAACAAACATGAAATCTATTCTTTTAGTGATATTTTGTTCATCCCTTAAGTTATTATGAATTTTAACATGTATATTTCCACTTGAAATTAAAAATTTTTGTCGATGTAATAAGTCTTTAGTTGAACATTTTAAACTTCAAATCTGAGACCTAGCGGTCCATTCAATAGACCTAGATATCTACGACCTAGCGGCTAGGCTAGCTGCTACGATCTTGAACGCAGCCCAGGTTACTTTCTTGTTGTTTGCAATGATATAGCAGAGGTTGACTTTTGATTTTTTAGATCTGTCTTTCAACATGTGTTCAACTTGTAAAAATATAGGGTGCATTTCAAATGATAAATTTTTGGATGTTAATTATTCCTTCTTGTGGAATTATATCATTTAAATCCTGCAGTATTGATGAAAATTGAATAATTTAAGAAAATGTGCTACATAAATAGTACATGCATCTTGGGAAGAGTATAAAGTTATCATGCTGAGCATCACATTTCCTTCCATTACTGCTGCATGTAGCTAGGACATTCTTTGATTAATTTCCTTATTCCTTATTTTTAAAAGGAGTTAATTGTTTAACAAGGCTTGCAAAGTGTTCCTGAAAATAGACAAATCTTATAATCTCCTTGCTAACCACTGAGTTTTATATATAAATTCCAGATGGCAGAGAGGCTGACAAACAAGACAAGCTATTACGGGATTACACAGATGATACAGCTATGGCCAGGAGTGTAGCCCAGTCTCTGATTGAAAATAAAGGCTTTGTTGCAAAACACATGGCAAAAATGTACTTTGCATTTTCATTCACAATTTTTTTTTTTATTGAATATTCTAAATGAACAATGATTGCTGGTAGGAGTTTGTCTAATTTATATGTAGATGTAACGAAACATTGTTAAAAGGATGTGGTCTTAATTTAACTGAGAATTTTCAAATTTTAATTTTTCACAATTTAGATTTTTAAATTTTGAAAATTTAATTGTAATTGTAATTTTAGGTAGCAAGGGATAGTTTGGATAATATTTTTGTAATTATTTAAAAATTGAGGGTTGCTGTACTTGAAGGCTTATGAGTGTTGCTAAAATTCATAAAATGATTTTTAACCATTGTTTTTAGTTAGAGGGATGTTGTTGAAATTGGTATGCAATTTGTATATGCCTCTAATGCTATTAAGTACATGCGGGGAATCAGAAGTAAAATACAAAACTTCCGGCTATGACTGTTGTATTGACTTTACATAGTGAAATTGCAAGTTATAGATGGGAGGTAAAATAACACGAAAAGTTAATTGGTGGATGGGACATAGTAAACTATACATTGATAAGTTTCTGACATATAATGGTGCAACATGCCCATGATTTATGTCAACCTTTTGTAGGGAATTAGCTGGAGGAGGTATAAAAAGCTGAAAAATGGGCAAAATATGAAATGGGTCTAAATCTCAGAAAAACCAGTATGTAGAAAATTTTACACGTTTTGACCATTAATTTTCCTGGTTGATAATGAATGAAAAAGATTTTTTTATTGTTGTAAGGTTTTCAGAAGAATATTTTAAGGACCCGTACCGAGGTTATGGGGGTAGTATCATCACTGTGTTCTCCAAGCTGAAGGATGCAGAATTCGCAGATCCATATAAGCCAGCAGCAGAACAGTTTGACGGGGAAGGTTCGTACGGAAATGGAGGGGCTATGAGGATCGTTCCAGCCCCACTGTTTGCCTACAGACAAAATGATGTTCAGCATTTGACAGTCAGTATACATTGCACATTTTTCAACGGTGTAGAATTTCTTCATATTTGTACAACAGAATTTTAATTTAGATTTGAGTATTATGGCACACAGTCACACTGAATAAAAATATGAATTTTGTGGTAAAATTTCTGATTTTAAGCTCATTGAGGCAAAGTCGAAGAGGTTAGTCAGACTAATTACCTCATCATTAGCTCGGGACCTGGTTAAAGTTTTTGAAGCAGGTCCTGTCTCTTGGTTACTACTGGTCCTATCTTCTTTAAACTTGCATGGATGGTTCGTCTTATGATACTTATATGCTTGAATGCTGAATCTAAGCCATAGGTTTTGGATGCTGGATGAGGATAAGGTTCTTTTAGCAGGTTAAAGTTTTTGGAACAGGTGCCCTTTGATGGTCCTAACTGTGAACACCATTCTTGCATGGCTGGTGTATTTTATGTAACTGATGCAATTGAAAGGCTTGAATGCTGAATTTGAGCCATAGGTTTTGGATGCTGGATGCAGTTAATGTTTTTGGAGCTGGTTCAAGTTTTTGGAACAGGTGCCCTTTGATATACAAATCCTAGTAAATTATCATTGGTTCAACCTTAAACCAATTTGGATAGATGATGCATCTTGTGATACTGATGCACTCCACAGCATTTGATGCTGAATCTAAGCCAAAGGCTTCAGATGCTGGAGGAGGATAAGGTTTTTGGGGACCTGTTTATGTAATAAAGTTAGAATGCTACACCAACATTTTATTGTACAGTATATGTCACTGGGTTAACAGGTGTGTGACTGTTCATCAACATATCAGGTCTCAATAGCTCAGTGGTTAGAACTTTGGCAGGGTGCGCCAGAGGCTCTGGATTCTAGTCTTGGCTGAGACTTTACTTTTCACCACCTTTTACAATTTAAGTGCCCAACGTACAAATCCCACGTTCACCCCCTTGGAACATGTTTCACAACATTTCCTTAACTGGTATAATTCTACTCGTAAATTTTAGGACGAAAATTTCCCGTTCACAGTATATCTTATTTTCATTATTACATGTATTTATTAGGAATTAGTTGAACAAATAACTAAGATTACACACTCCCACCCCTCAGCAATAAATGGTGCAATATTCCAAAGCTTTGCGGTAGATCTGGCATTAAGAGGATCAAAGGAGGTGGATACAGGAGCATTCTGTGACGAACTGCAGAAGAGAATAATGGAAAGAGAAAAAAAAGTCACCGAGAAGATCAAAAAAAGGAAACTAGAGGAGGTTGAAGCAGAGGAGGACAAGTATGTACACATACATGTATTTAACTGTTACTAGGATTGTATGCATTGTATGTGTCCCTTCAAAAATGTGTTTTATAAAGGGTATACTTTTAATGATCATTGTGTATTACCTTGTTATGATCTTTAAAGCCCAATATAAAAAAAAAGTGTTTTTAATGCGCCTCCGCTTATATACTCATTTAGTGGTAGCTGATCTAAAATATCAGTTTTAATTAGATTGATTTGGAGCCTGCTCTGTGGGTGCCCTATAGTGATCCGTCTGTCCATCCATCCAGCTCTCCTCCATTTGATCTTTCATCTGACATCAAGATCAAATGTTATGATCATATCAAATCCATAACTGTGTAAAATCCATCTTGACCACTTAATTTCTTCCTTTGGCATTTATATGGTCCAATTTTCATACACAGAAAGGGTATACATGTAGTATTGCAGTGACCTTCAATCAAATTTAAATTTCAAAGGTCAAGGATATTGGACCTGTGAAAAATCCTTATTCAGACTATATATTCTCCAATTGGCTTCATCTGGCTCATACTTACTTAACATAAAGAGTGCTTTAGGGTACAGGGTGTGCAGTCTACCTGAACCAAGTTTCTAGGTCAGAGGTGAAGGTCAAAGCATATCTCTTAGAAATCCAAATTTAGACCATGATTTCTTTCCTCTTGGCCTAATTTTGCCAAAAGATTGCGTACAGGTAAAGGATCTTAAATCAGAGGTTAAGGACAAACCAAATCACTTTCATCCTTCATTAAGGTAGCTCACTTCATAAAGGTTTATACATGAACTTTATATCGAACAATCTTATAGAATATTCCCACTTCGATATTGCTTATTTTTTCCCTGTATGGCTTGTCTATTTCTTGACTTGCGCATCATGCTGTCTTTCATTATCAAGTCACTTTCTTGATTTAAGCAATTAAGGTACACATGTATAATGATCCACCTTAAAGTGGGGCCTATTTAGATGGTAACCATCTCATTGATGTCTAGTTGTGTATTGAACTAAATAGATCAGTGTTTTATCCCACAAGGATATAATGTATTAAACAAATTGCATTGTATTGTGGTTTTCAAAGCAATATTAAATATAGTAATATGCACGTAGTCATTTTAATACAGCACAATAGTAATATAAACAAGAGGCCCAGGGGCCACATCGCTCACCTGAGCAACAATTGCCTTTATTCTTATCAAATTAGCATTACAGTATCAAAATATCTTGACAACTAAGTACAGTAGATCTTGCTAAAAAAAATTGAAAATCTGCCAATTTTTATCCGCCTCTTTTTTTGGGGTAAATACCAAGCCCCTTTTGTTGTTGTACCTGTAAGAAGATTTTTCACTATTCCTATATACCACCCCCCCCCATTTTGTGGCCCACTTTTCTCTAGGGAATCATGGTTACATCAAACTTAAATCTGCATAACCTGTGCTTTCACACTAAGTACTGAGTTTTGAACTGAAAACTCTCCCAGAATATTTTTAAAGATTTTCTCTATATATTCCTATGTAAAAATTCAAACCGCCATCACGGCCCCGTCCTACCACTAGGGACTGTGATTTTGCAAACTTGAATTGACACTACCCGAGGATGCCTCTACACAAGTTTAAGCTTTTCTGGCCAAATAGTCTTTGAAAAGAAGATTTTTAAAGATTTTCTCTATATATTCCTATGTAAAAATTCATCCCCCATTGTAGCCTCACCCAACCCCTGGACTATTATTTAAACAAACTTGAATCTATACGATTTTAGGATGCTTCTACTCAAATTTGGGCTTTCCTTGCCTAATAGTTTTGAGAAGAAGATTTATAAAGATTTTCTCTATATATAAAAATTTATCCCCCATTGTGGCACAGCCCTACCCCCCAGGGACCATGATTTGAACAAACTTGTATCTACATTATCTGAGAATGGTGATACGCCAATTTGAGCTTTTTAGGCCAAATAGTTTTTAAAAGAAATTTTTTTTAAAGATTTTCTTCATATATTCCTGTATAAAAATTTATCCCCCAATTGTGGCCCCACCCTACCCACGGGGACCATGATTTGAACAAACTTGAATCTACACTATCTTAGGATGCTTCCACTCAAATTTGAGTTTTCCTGGTCTAAAAGCTTTTGAGAAGAAGATTTTTAAAGATTTTCTCTATATATTCCTATGTAAAACTTGATCCCTAAATTGTGGCCCCCCTACCCCCCGGGGACCATGATTTGAACAAACTTGAATATATACTATTTGAGGATGCTTCCACTCAATTTTGAGCTTTCTTGGCCGAATAGTTTTTGAGAAGATTTTTAAAGATTTTCTCTATATATTCCTATGTAAAACTTTGGCTCAGGTGAGCTAAAAATAAATAAATACTGGTAATGGTACATGGAATATAAGGTATAATAATGTAGTCCTTTTTTTCATCTGACAAAAAAGGGAGATCGAGGGCTGCATTATTGCAATTAATGGAATATGACTGTGCTGTTTTTGTATGTTTCTTGTATAATTAGGGAAACAACACGTTTTGATTTTCCCTATGCAAGCATCACAGACGACATAAGGAAATATGCCTTACAAGAGGACTTACCTTCCACGGAGGAAATCACAGGGAACTTGGGTAGTCCTGTTTTTTTGGTCAAAATTTTTATCATCTTGATTTTCAAGTGCATATTATTTACATTCAGAAAGACATAATGAAAAATTCATTTTCTTTTTAAAACTATTGAGAGTTGAAATTTTGTGTCAGTGTACATACATGTATACCGTACTTGTATTTACGCTCTCAGTTGATAGTCCTTGGGCCTGAAGTGATCAATGCAAGTTTCAGTCACAAGTAAAATCACTTGTCAGTTGATATAGTATATAGCCCTGTGTCTATTTGATGATAGATGAAGACAATTTTTTTTTACTTTCTCCCTCAGGAACTGATATTTCAGCCTACAGATCGGTTCCAACAGCTGTTTATTCATTTCTGAGAGCATCAAAACACATTGACAAACTGGAGGTAAAATAACATAGTACAGTAATTTGTTTCTCTTACAATCTAAATGCAAAACTTTTATACTTCAGTAAATGTAATGGTGTCATTCCCGAAAGATTTCACATGTTGGACTACAAAAGGTGCATTATTTTTAAATTTTTAAAAAAAATAAAGTTATGAAACAAAATAGATGGGTATTGAGACTAGGGTAAAATAGCTAATGACAGATACTAAAAAATTTTTAAAAATGTTTGCTAATGAAACTACATGCACTAGTATTTACCTAAATTACAAGGCTAGTTCAAACATAAATGGAAAGTGTATCCGTGTTTATACTAACAAGGAGGAATTTATTCCAAATTTTGTTAAATTTTATTTAGGACAGAAACTCGTTTGAAAAGACCATCATTTATGCCATTACCCTGGGAGGTGACACAGACACCATAGCAACAATGGCAGGTGCTATAGCAGGTGCTTGCTATGGCATAGAGGCTATTCCAAAATCCTGGCAAGCTGGCTGTGAATCTGTGGAGGATGCCTTGAAGTTTGCGGAACAGCTTTATGAACTGTCCTCAACTAGTGAATGATTTATTGCTGTAGTATTCACGAACCCATCTAACCAATGAATGAGGATAATTTCAATGCTAAATACAATTTAATACTGTAAACTGTAAGTTTGCATTGTGGAAATTTTCATGAATTTTACATTGAAAATTTATAAATGTCTTTACAAATTTGAACAGTTCAGAAATTTGGTACTTGAACTGATAAAAGAATTGCAGTGACTGTAACTTCTGCAATGTGCAGCTACTATACCGGTACCGGTAGTGATATTTAATACTGGTCTTTGAAATTCACCCAAACAAAACTGTGCATACAGCATTATTGATTCAGTGCATGCCAGGTATTCTGCTCCACTGTTCATTAGTGTCCATACTACATGTACCGTACATGTATTTGCAAGTGGAGTGGACACTATTTCCTTGCTTGCAACAATCCTTTCATTATTGACATTACCTCATATATTTGGACATTTACAGTGTACATTATTTTATTAAAAAGTAGTTGTTATTTTCCTTTTTTTTTAATATTACTTACTTATTAGTTACACTTTCTGTTTAGGAATAAACCTCTGATAGCGTGACATACCTCTAAGGCCGTCAAAAGTTTTATAATTCTCTGAGATCAGGAAGAATTGTTCTTTGAAGAAAAAAAACCCACAACTTTAATCTACAATCCATAAGAACTTGTGATATTTGTGGTTATTTATGGAATACCTGGTATATTCAAGATACTCGAAAGACCATTACTAAAATTATTAGCCACATGTAACTTGAATATTCAATATTTGCGGTATTTAGAATCACAGTTATTAATTAAAATCATGTTTGAAATTTTTCTTTTGTTTCTCCATCTCTCTTATATTTAAACAGCTTAACTCATTACATGTATTTATATTAGATGACATTTATAAACAACAAAAAACACAATTTACTTGTATATCATAGTGGTATTCTTATACAACTGCTTTATAATAATTCACTCTTTATATATGAAGCAGAGGACATTTCATTGACTGTGATAATTCTACATAGATGAATATTAAAAATAAAATGTATTCATTAAAATTGCTGTCTTCCTCTTTCATTGTTACATATTAAAAATGGTACTGTATGGATACTACAAAAAAACACATGTACATGTACACATCACTTCACTTCATCCTCTGTGTCAATGTACTAATTGTTGTTTGACTATAAAATGTAATTCTGTGCACTGTTTAGCATTATGCATATAAAATGGCTGTCAATCAGTGGGCCTTGATGGAAATTGTCTCAGGCAATGAAGTCTAAAGGTCTGTTGAAGCCACCTCTTCTGTTCATGTACTGTCTGCAAGTATAAAAGGATTCCTGATAAATAACCCACTTTATTAAAGCAGGATTTTTTATTAAGTCAAAAATTCAATTGATTTGCAATAGGGTTTGAACTGGGTTGGGTTGGAACTGGGAGTGGTGGTGGGCGCTAAACTTTGGTGCAAAAATCCTCCCCACTTTCAATTTGCTTCTGATGCCACTGATTTGTAATTGGTTTAATAAATACGATTTTCTCTAGAATTTAATTTTAATTGTAAATGTTAATTTGTTTATATTCATAAGATTTAGCACGTACTGTTTAGGTAATTTAAAGGTTCAAAAAAGATAAGCATAACAGTACATGTGAATTTAGGTTTAAAAGGCTTACCTGTATCTTCGCTTCTTTGGTATATTTGCAACATAAATATCATTTCCTTTAACTTTTTTACCCTACAAAGTAAGACATTTAATTCGTATAAGGAATTCTGATTTTCATGTATTCAAAATAAGAATATTAAATCAATTTAAATTTTGAACATATTTTATTGAAAAAATTCATTAGAATTGGACAATAGGCATTGCCTATGTAAATCTTCTCCTTGAAATAAGAATATATGAAGAACATGTAAACTACTGTAAGTCTGAAAGTATCAACTTTATAAAATGAGAGCATGCAGATATTATTACCTTGGATGAATCAAAGTTTCCAAAGCCCATAATTTTCATCATATCTGCTTCATCCTGAGGCAATCCTTTTAAATCTTCCTCTAAAGAAATTTAATATTTTTTAAATGCTGATACACATATTTTCCATTTTACAAAGAATAATTTTGGCTTGCAAATTGATGCATTCAAAACCACATTGTCAAAGGGAAAATGCAATTTTCCTGAAAGTTTTCATTCTATTGCCATTGAATAAAATAAAGAAAGTCCAAAAATTCTTTCATAATCTAATACTGGTTACTGTATTAAGGTGGTATGGGACATCTGTTGATATTAATATGGATAAAAGTACATTTCATCAAAATACTTTCACAATTTAAGAATTTTTAAATTTTACAATAATTGACCAAAATGACAATTTTATGTTTTTTTTGAAAGGCAAAAACTATAAAAGACCCAGCAGGATTTGAACTTATGACTTACAGATTCGTAGTTAGCGCTCTAAAACCATTATGCTACGCTGTTAAGAAACAAATTCAGGAAAGAAAAAATTTACAAAATTTTATTGTTTATTTTGATAGGAAGTATGTCACAAAATTGATGTGTCCCATACCATCTTTAATGTGAATATTCACTCCATGAATTTTCTTACCATACCTGATATTTCTGGCTTTTGTAACACTACTTTTTCTGCCTGCTTTGGTTCTCTTTCCCTCTCCTTTTCTTTTCTTTCCCTGTAAATGACAGGAGATAACGTCATAGGTTGTTTTGTTAAATATAATTTATTTTTTTTTGCGGGGGAGGGGGCACCACAAGCAAAGGCTCACTAGATTACCCCACCGCTTCCAACAGAATTTTTAGCAAGTGTTCATGAGCACCCACCCTGCTAAACAGGCCTATCATGTACTGCATTTTAAATAAAAGCATTGGGATTTAGTGTTCTCTTACAGTTACAAATTTAGATGAAAAAATTGTACTACAGTACACCGGTAGTTTAGGTCATAATAGTTCTAGGTAAGCTAACTGTACTTTTAAATGTCAACAAAGTGTCATAATGATACACTGAATTTTATTTCACATACATGTACACATGATACAGCAGTGGGTTTATATTGGTGTAATTCAGCTTACTTGTGCCTTGGCGACCTTGATCTGTGTTCCCTGGTTCTGTGAGGTGACCTAGATTTCCTTCTAGGGGACCTGGAACGACTGCGTCTGTGTCCTGAAAAATTACCATGTTATAACAATACACCATACACATATGCAGTAAATCAGGTACATCTATAATAACAATATGCTATTTATATCTGCAAGATTTGGAAGCAACCTTTGCTGGGTGATATCTTAATAAATGTCATAGACCAGTGTTTTTTTTCACATACTGACAGAAACAACTCTAAGTATAGTCTGTCTCAAGATATTTATGCAGCACATTTGGACAATTTTTAATAAAAATACACATACCTGTGAAAGAAATGCAATTGAAATAGTTGAAAGGGATAATTTCCAAGATAATTTCATTGACCCATTATCATCTTTCATTCAGATAAATTCACAGGAACACAAAAAGTTTCCTTACGGAGATTTATAATAGAGAATGTTAATGTTTACATCTTTTCTCAATTCGGAATACACTTGGAATACAAATTGCAATTTTACAATGTTATCATCCGGGCTTACTGCAATACAAAATCCCTGTAGACATCACATTTTTCAGCATTGAATTGAAACCTGATAAGCTAACAGGGGCATTTTGACTGAGAAATCTTTGAAATTTTTCATACTTTTGAATGAACATCGTTTGAACCCCGAGGTATTTATAAATATTATGCAATTAAGCAAAATGTAAATCCAAGATATCTTGGGACAGAGTATAGTAAGAAATAAGAAATATGTTGTTGAACATTGTTAAAAATCACTACCAAATCTCCTTTTCATTAATTAAAAAAACACCGCATATTATATTTGGTTTACAGCAAATATTCAAAGTCAAAAAGGAGAAGAAAAATAACCAGTATTCAATTGTTGATACTTTATCAATTTTATGAATGACATTATAGTCGTGAAAATGAAATATATAGGTATTTACTTCTTCTTTCTCTTTCCTTCGAGGATCTTCTTTCTGCAAAAAGATTGAAAAGAAATCCAGTTAATTAAAAGACTCATCAAAACAGGCGTTAATAAATTTCTTTCATTTTTCCATTTGATTCACCTCTTAGCAGAGAATGCTGGAGAAAACGTACCCAGGAGAAAACGTACCAAATTTATAGGGTACGTTTTCTCCAAGAGAAAATGTACCCTATGAAAATAATAAATAATGGTTTTCACAGATATTCTTAAATGAAACAAAATAAAATATACCATGAACATTTGTATCATTTGTTGCTGTTGTTCTTAAATGCATACAATAATTTGTAACATACACATAACGAACATGGCCTGAGCATTTTAATTAGTAGACAATTAATCCACCATAAACGGAACCGTTCAATAATTAGATTTTATTGCAATCTCATTTGGAGAACTAAATGATGAGTATCTGAAGAAGTCGATATCGCATTTTTTAAAACCTTTTTTTTTTTAAAATTATCTATAAAACAAAGTTGCTTTAATAAAACCAAGTCCAAGTCTTTTAAATATTTGTTTGATTCATATATATGGAAAGTACTACGAGATGTAACATTGAACAGTCAATTTGCTTCCGACGCCACTGACATGTATAATGTGTGGAGAGTGAATATTTTTACCTCATGCGCAGGGAGGAAATACATAATATTACATAATAATAACTGCTCAGGTATTTAATTGATTATCACTATAATTAAAATCAGGCAATCTCGCATATCAATTCAATTTCAATTCTTTATTCGCTCAAGACCAATTCACTGGTATTTGAGATTCAAAATCAGTATATACAAATGTACACGAATACAGTCAAGGATCACATGTACAGTAGAAGTAATAATGACAAAAAAGGTTAAAGTCACAATACAATAGGTTGTTAAAGTTGGTTTCTGGAAGAACAGACTTTGAAAATTTTCTTAATAAATATTGACAAGTTTTTTAGTTTTTCTACATTAAAAGTATTCATGCGCTCGTTAAATTTTATAATATTTGGGTTTTCATAATATCTCTTGGGTAAAAACATTTTTCTGTTGTTTACAAAATGTGTACATTCTAAAATATAATGAAATTCATCCCCAATACTATTAGAATCACACATTGTACATTTTCTTAAATGTTTTTCAATATTATGCCATCTACCTGTTTCAATGGGGAATCGATGATTACATGTTCGTAATTTTGTAAACGTGATCCGTAGATCTGTAGGTAAAATCAACAGGTACTTTTCTAAATTGAGATTTGTTTTAAAAATTCTATAATTAACACATTTTGGTGAGTTATCTACTATACTTCTCCAATCTTGTACAAATTGATTTTGTAATATTTCTTTAACTATTGACTTAAGCCAGTTATAACTACATATTGTTTGATTTTCCCATATATATGACAACCCGCACGAGTTGAGTATATCATGTATACATTTTATCCATGGATGTATAAAAGATCCATTTTCGTAACATCTATAAAAATAACAATAGATTACACTAGTGAGTTTACAATCGTGGGCTGTTAAAACTTTTGCCCAGTACATTATCATTTTAATTTTAACAGAGAGTGACAATGGATACCTTCCAGTTTCTCCATACACCATACAATTTGGAGTACTAGATTTAAGATTAAGAATAAATTTCAAAAATTTTAACATGTTTAAATGTACCTTTTCAATAATATCTAAATTTTCGTAACCCCACACTTCGCACGAGTAAAGTAAAATTGGGTTAATGACCTTGTCAAATAGGTCTAACTGACAATTAATTGGTAGGCTAAAATAACGTATTTTTCGTAAAATACCATATAATGCCTTTGACGCTTGTTCTACTAAATGCTTTTTAGCATTATTAAATTTTCCACTTCTTGATAAAACAAAACCCAAATAGCAAAATGATTTTACGTTTTCAATAGTTACACCTTTATACAAAAATTTATGCTTTGACATTGCACCTTTTGAAAAAATAAGGATCTTTGTTTTGGCTTAATTGACATTAAGTTTCCATATATCACAATAATTTGCAAACACATCTAATGCCTTTTGTAAATCAGGTGCAGATTCAGATATCAAGACAGTGTCATCGGCATAAAAAAGTAGACAGAGTTTCAACATAGCAAATAAATCATCCTGTATTTGAGGAGAAGGACAAGTAAAACCCTCTATTTGGTTTCTTAATAAATAATCTTCCAAATCGTTAATAAAAAGAGAAAATAAAAATGGTGACAAATTTTCTCCTTGTCTTACACCTATGTTACACATAAAAAAATCTAATAAATGTTGACCAATTTTTACCTTTGATTTAATACCCTTGTACATGTTAATAATAAATCTCAAACATTTTCCATCTATCCCACTTTTAAGAACTTCCATCCATAGTCCATCTCGCCAAACTGTATCAAAAGCTTGCTTAAAATCAATGAAAGCACAGAATAGTTTCCTCTTATTGTTTAGTGCATATTTACAAAGAAAATCAATGACAAATATATTATCTGATGTACAATAACCCTTTCTAAAACCTGTTTGTGCTTCATTGATTAAGTGTATTTCGTTAGCAAAGGTGTTTAAACGGTCACATATTATACTAGTAAAAAGTTTTCCTAAACAACTGAGTAATGTAATAGGTCTATAATTTTCATGTTGACTCCTGTCGCCCTTGCCTTTGTAAATTGGCTTATTAGCATCGTCTTGTCTTTTCTTCGGGGGAGTTTTATTTTTTAATAGAGACACTCAAATCGGTAAGGCTACCGATAAATGGATAATTAGAAGAAGCAGGCTGATAACACTTTATGAAAGGTCATTCGTACTAAAATAAAAGTTGCTACAATTATTATAAAGATATTGTTCATAAAATGAATATATTTCTATGCATTGAAATATGCATAAAAGTAGCGTTTGAAAATTATTTAAAAATATTAAAAACTATTAATTAGTATAATTATGATTTTCATAGTTTACGTTTTCTCTTGGAGAAAAACGTACCTGCAGAAAACGTACCCTAGAGATTGGGTACGTTTTCTCCTGATACCTTCGCAGATAAGCTTTGCATTGATCATACATTATATTAACACAATAACGTTATGAGGAAGAGTATATACGTCCGTGATTATAACAATACTATTTCAATACCTCTTTTTGGAGATCTGGACCGAGATCTTGATCTTCTCGGCATATTGTTTGTTCTTTCTGACTTCCTTCGTTCAAAAATCGTACAGGAAGTGAATAGTGAAGCAAAAATTGCAAAAACAGTGACGTGAAAAATTTCCGGAAAACTATCACCCCCCCCCCCCCATTTTTTTTTTAAAAAAAACTACATTTGTATTTAATCTTGTATTCTGAGTTAAAACGTTTAGATCACCCCTCCCCCAAAATTATAAAAAAAAAATTACCATCCTAGAAATAACGTTAATTAACAAAGTACAGCTTATACTTAAGAAAATTCAACTGCCTTGAAAACATAACGCAATTTCTAGTTATATATTTTTTGAGGGGAAACCTCTCGTTCTAGAGCGTCATAGATTATCGTGAACATATTATGACGTCGTCGTGTTACCATAGTAAGCAACGTTTCAGTCAGTAAAAGTGAAGATGTGTCAGAAAGTCATCTGTCCAAAATGCAACAAGCCAACCTGGCAAGGTTAGTGAACGAATATTAAAACATTATAACTAAGTATAGTCTAGGCAATATTTTGAGCTATCGGCTGAGGTCATAACTGAATATTGACCCATCACGCGTTAACTATACTGCACAATCAATTCTTTTAAATACACGTAACGTTTATAGGCTTTCTTAAATCTACTCATTTATTTTTTGGATAAACTATCATCTATTAATATCATGTTGTAAAGAATCATATCGTCATTCAATTTAAAAATTTTAAACTTTTCTTTCGGCAAGAGAAGGAGGGGGATATACATACAGGCATGTATGTCCGAGTACAATTAAAAAAAGAAGGCCAACTAAATTCAAGTGAAGAAAAAAGAAAGTACATAGATACCTAAAAATTTATATTTTATTTAATGTATCTATGTCATATTTACACAAGTGAATGGTTATGATTTAATCGATAGTGTTTTGCATATTTTGTCTCAATATTCCCAGAATTACCTCACAGAACAATTGTATTCGGTGACATTGTATCTTGGTGCTTTCTATAACCTCGTCTTCGGGTATCATTTTGATATGCTCGTTTGTAAATGTGAAAACATTCAAGTACGGAAGGAAGAAGGATTCAAGTCTCTTTGCTTTAGCACAGCTCTGCAGTTTTTCAAAAAGTTTAATGGTAATATCTAAATGACTGATATTTTTGTCAGCGTCTTTCAAGTCGTTTGCAACATAGAATAGGCAGTTCTTCAGCATATAACTGGTGATAGTATCGTGACCGTCGATAATTTCACCCCCTTCCCAAGACACGTCCTCATCACTTGCAGTGACTTCCTGAAAAGCGCTCGACGACGTACTCATATTGTCTATTTCAAAGCAGTTGTCAGTATCCATGTTAGATATCTCTGATTGTTCAGAAAAACTAGCTCTATCCATATCATCACTAACTCTGCAATCTCCATCCTGATCATTGCCCTCCAAGTTGGAATTATTATCTAAAGTTTTTTTGATTGATAGTAATAAAGTACGCTCCAGCCACTTGGTGACAGCCAGGTTCAGGTTTTCTTGGCTATTTATTGTTTTTATGCTGTCTAAAGTTTCGTCTTCAGGCACATATGAGGAAGGACCAATCTCTATCCATCGACTGGTACCAATTTGGATAGAGCGGATGATGCTGCATTTTCTGGCAAGCAGTTCACCCTTTTCTTTGCAAAATGACGAAGTTTTTCGTTGCTGGCTGTTTTTAGGAGTTAATAATCTCTTACATCGCAACGTTTCATCGACTTCAAGAACACAACGTGATAGATCACAAGCGCTGCAATTTTTGAACAATATAGTTCCCTCAATGAGACCAGAACACGATTCGTTATCTTGGGAGCCAGCGCACAAACACGATTCGTCATCTTGGGAGCCAGCGCACGAACATGATTCGTCATCTTGGGAGCCAGCGCACGAACACGATTCGTCATCTTGGGAGCCAGCGTTCTGTGAGCCTTCTGACATTTCTGATTCAACTTCTTGATTCTCCAAATGATCTTCTTCAATCACTTCTAAATTGTTAGTCAAATTGCATTCCCCAGTTTTGTCTTTGTTTGAATTGCTTGCTTCGTCAGATAAATAATCAAATATTTCGTCGATGTTAATCTCTTCAGTTAATAATAACTTTGGACAGAATCGGTCGCTAATTAGTATCTTTGCCGCTGCATAACTTTCCAAATATACCTCAGGAAGACTTTTCAGATATTGCAGCTCGCTGGAAAATTGTGATATTCTTAAGTATTTTCGTTTTTGTTTAAATCATTCTTCTGGCGGCTGAAACAAGAGGAAGCATCCATCTTGGATTGATTCTCTCTGAATGGCGAGGCCCTGACGTCTATTTTCCATTTCCTTTGGCAACCATCTGCTGAAGCGAACTGCAGGCACCACATCAATGCTAATATCAATGCTTTTCATTTTTTGTCCACACCAATGGATCTCCATTTTTAGAACGGGTTTGTCTATCGGAAATTTTAACTGACCGTTGAAGTAAAAGATGTTTTCTTTCCATGTATCAGGGTTATTAACAGCGTTTGTGAAGAGATCTTGAAAAGTGTCTCGCACAAAGTATGACTCAATGCCAAGTCCATCTGCTAGATACATAGTCAATGGATGGTATTCGAAGAATGACTTCAATTTTAATTTTGCAAAACCAGTGTTCATCATATTTTCTTCTTGGTAAGGTATACATTCATTTGAAAAGTATTCAAGACAAAATACAAAATCGAATTCGTCTGCCTTTTTAATTTTGCTTCCATCTTCCGAACTGCCTGTTGGATAAACCGTACATCTAAAAGCAGGATCAGTTGTGCCAATCAACCTGGCAATTTTGTTCATCAACTTTAAAACTTCTTGTTTTACTTCATGGGCCTCAAATTCTCTGAACGCAATACCCACTCTTGGAGAACTAATAAGATTATTTAGAAGTTCTGCAGGGTTCTCTCGAAAGTCCACAATTTCATCAAAGATTTTGCTAATGTTTTTAACGTCTTCGTGAAATACCAGTAAATTATTATAGTGTCTTTTAACTGGGTTTTTAAACTCAGCTTTATTTGGTTGATCAGATAGAAAGTTACACAGTTCATAATTCCCAACACTCCAAGCTAGTTCAGCTGGAGTAATGCCGATGTTGTCTGTGACGTTTCGAGGGACGCCATGTTTAATAAGAGCCTCGGCCATTCCTTGAGCACCATACCACGCAGCATAGTGAAGAAGAGAGGAACCGAACTTGTCTTTTGCATGAACACTGACTCCATTTTCTAAAAATAGTTCGTACACTGGCTGACGTTGCGATGAAAACTCTTTGATTACCACTCCACTTCGTGGGGAGTCCTCGGGTGAAAAGAGGTTCACATCAGTGATTGGTGGACGGCCAATAATGTCGAGGACCGTAAAATCTGCCCCGTGTCGTTTCAGTAAGTCGAAGCAGTCACAGGTTAACACTTTAAAAAGTGCGGTTTGACCAAATATGTTTCTGATATTGACATCTGCACCTGCCTGCAGCAATATCTCGGCTAATGAAGCATCTTCATTTGACACAGCATCCATCAAAGGCGTCACACCAATGGAATTTTGTGTGTTGACATCTGCTCCCATCTCAATAATTTTATGAGTTGTTTTTTCTGTAAAATCAAACTGATTGATATAAAGCTGAAACGCGGAGCATCCGTTGTTGTCTTTTGTGTTAATTAGACGTTTGGCAGAACAATATTGAATTATTTTTCCGTCCAAAAAATCGTTGATGAAGGATTCTCTATCATTTACTATCTGTTGGAAATCGCCCCTCTCTCTAAATCTTTCATTAAACCCAGGCATTATTAAGTGTAATAAGTTATGCCCCATATGGTTACAGGACTCTATCTCAAAGTTTCCGTTGGAGTTTTTCAGTAAGAACCGTATTATCATTGGTATAAATGCGTAATAATTGTAGAAAACCTCATACATGGGTGTATTTTGGAACTTGTCTTTAATATTTAGATCAGCACCATTCCTCAGAAGAATAGACATCGCACTCACCAGATTGTTCATGTCATCAATCTCGTTCTTGTCAAACAAGCAATGCAAGGGTGTTTGCCCTCGGAAATCTTGAGCGTTAACATCAAAGCCACCCATAGACAACAGTTCTTCCATTTTGTCCACATCACTCTCCTCTGCCGCCAGATGAAGGGGAGTCTTACCTAAACAAATACAAATCACACCCTCTGTGCTCTCGACACTCATCATGTGTCCTTCTGAAAATCTTCCGGATTTGATCTACTATTTCCTCATGTACTTTCGTTTAATACAAATATTTTTAAAATCCCGCCAAAAACCAAAAAACCATTCATGCATGTTTTTTAATGTGCCAACCAAGTTTATATACTTGATTTCGGAATCTTGTGAATAAGGGAACGCATAATAATCAGGATATATATATATATATATATATATATATATATATATATATATATATATATATATACTGTTCTGAAAAAAAACTTTCAATTTCTAGGAACACCCCCCCCCCTTTCAATAAAAAAAACCCCTAAAAAACCAAAACAAAAAAAAAACAAAAAAAACCCCACCAAATTAAATGAACAAACAAACTTTAAATTTTAGCTTAACTCTCTCCTAAGTTTTTGCTTCCACTACTTTTTGCATAATATCTCAGATTATTTGTTATGAAAGGCCCACTCTACTGCTTTAGGTTTAATAACACGGTCCAAAATAAAAAAAAAAAAGTCTATGTGGATTTTGCACTGCTAAAGACATTGAAATACCCCAGATGATAACGTTTAAAAATTGTGAGAGGTGTCCCAAGTACTTCCGAATGGAGGAAGGAAGTAATTTAAAACATTTCCCATTTTGAATCTCTGTATAATGTTTGATTTCGTTCCTTCTTCGGGTAAAAACACATGATATATCAGTGAAAAAATCTTGAATGTTTCCTTTTTATTGATTAGAATTGTACTACATTGACAGATGTGTTTAACTAAATTAAAAATCATCAAAAAGTGATGGACGCAATTAATTTGGGACAGACTATAGAGTGTCAAAGATATGTCGTTGTCATTCAGCATGTATAAATGACATTTTCAGAAATTCTATATGGAATAATCTTATTAGGCATTTTTATAGCAACACTTCAAATAGAGTTGGCTTTAATGTTTATAATGTACTATTTGGTGAACTAATAATAATAATAATAACTGTGGTCACAAAAGAGTTGTTAATTTTATAACTCTGTATTCCAAGCAATAAAAACAACAAAAAACAACCTGACCTTGTTCGGCTCTTACATCATCTACTAGTATTTATTCAAATAAAAAAAATGAAATATATATAGCCATCAGATATCATGTGCGATTACGAAATTTAATTAACTCCCGCAAAAATGGAAAAACATATTTTGGATTTTAAATATAGTAAACAACTGATCTATTATGTATTTTTCCTTCTTGTTTACTTTAAGAGGATGTAGGGTGAAAAGAAAGGAAAGAGTGTGAAAGTGAGAATGCCCCCCCCCCCCCCCCCCCCCAAAAAAAATCCTACATATCCATTACCTTATTATGAAATAATATACGATTGTGAAAATGGGAATGAAAAATAAATATCATAAAAAAGATATGTCGTTGTCGTGTCATCTAAACAACATTTCATTCAGTAAAGTAAAGTTGTGACAGAATGTTATCTGCCCAGAATGCAGGATCCCAATTTGGAATGGTTAAAAACTAAAATATTAAAACATCAGAAGAATATTGTAGGCAATATTTTACGCTATTTACCAAGGTCAACAATGTACATCAATTAATGATTACAATTCATCTGTTAGTATATTGTTGATTTAGTTTCAATATTCCTAGAAGTACCTCACAGAACAATTGTATTCGGTGACATTGTATCTTGGTGCTTTCTAAAACCTCGTCTTCGGGTATCATTTTGATGTGCTCGTTTGCAAAAGTAAAAACATTCAAGTACGGAAGGAAAAAGGATTCAAGTTTTTCTGCTTTAGCACAGCTCTGCAGTTTTTCAAAAAGTTTAATGGTAATATCTAAAAGACTGATATTTTTGTCAGCGTCTTTCAAGTCGTTTGCAACACAGAATAGACAGTTCTTCAGCATATAACTGGATATAGTATCGTATCCATCTATAATTTCACCCCCGTCCCAAGACACGTCTTTATCATCCGCAGCAGTAAATTCCATTAATCTAGCGTTTGATGATGTCCCCATTATAGTGTCTTGACCCATCTTCAAGCAATTTTCAGTATCCATGTTTGGGATCTCGGGCTGTTCTGGAAGGCAATCTTTGTCTTTATCACTAACTCTGCAATTCCCATCCTGACCATTGCCCTCTAAGACGGATTCATTATCTGAAGCTTTCTTGATTGCTGGAAAAGTGCGTTCCAGCCACTCGGCGACTGTCAGGTTCTGGTTTTCTTGGCTGGTTAAACTTTTTGTTACTACTTTGTCTAACGATTCGTGTTCAGGCACGTTTAAGGCAGGACCCAAATGTATCCACCGACTGGTTTCCTTTTGTATAGTTCGAATTATGCTGCATTTTCTGGCTTGCAGTCCACCATTTTCTACGTAAAATGAAAGATTTGAAATTTCCATTCGCTGGTTTTCTTTTGGGGTAAATAGTCTCGTACACCGCAAAGTTTCATCGACTTCAATAACACAACGTGAGAGATCACAAACGCCGCTATTTTTGTACAATATAGTTCCCTGAATGAGACCAGAACACGACTCGCTATCTTGGGAACATGCGCTTTTCGAATCCTCTGACATTTCTGATTCAACCACTTGATTTTCCAAATGTTCATTTTCTTCAACAATTTCCATATTTTTAGTCCAATTGTTATCTGAATTTTCACTCTGGTCTTCGTCTGAACTACTTGTATTGTCAGATGAATCAACAAATATTTCGTCGAAGTTAAATTTTTCAGAGAACAATAACCTTGGACAGAATCGGTCGCTAATAAGTATCTTTGCCGCTGCATAACTTTCCAAATATACCTCAGGAAGACTTTTCAGATATTGCAGCTCGCTGGAAAATCGTGATATTCTTAAGTATTTTCGTCTTTCTTTGTTTCTTACTTCTGGAGGCTGAAACAAGAGAAAACATTCATCTTGGATTGATTCTCTCTGAATAGCGAGGTCCTGATTTCTAGTTTCCATTTCCTTTGGCAACCATCTTGGAAAGCACACTGCAGGCACCACATCGATGCTGATAATGATATCCTTCATTATTGGTCCACACCAATGAATCTCCATATTGAGAATGGGTTTGTCTGTTGGAAATTTCAACAGACCGTCAAAGTAAAAAATATTTTCTTTCCATGTATCAGGGTTATTAACGGCGTTTGTGAAGAGATCTTGGAAAGTGTCTCGAACAATAAACGACTCAATGACATGTTCATCTGCTAAATACTGCAACAACGGGTGAGATTCACGAAACGACTTCAGTTTTAATGTTGCAAAACCAGTGTCCATCATATCTTCATCTTGATAGGGCATACATTCTTCTGAAAAGTAATTGAGACAAAATGTAAAATCAAATTCGTCTGCTTCCCCAATTTTGCTTCCATCTTCAGAACTGCCTGTTGGATAAACCGTACATCTAAAGGCAGGATCAGTTGTGCTTATCAATATGGCAATTTTGTTCATCAACTTTAAAACTTCCTTTTTGACTTCATAGGCCTCAGACTCTTTGAACACAATGCCCGTTTTTGGAGAGCATATAAGATTATTCAGCAGTTCTGCAGGGTTTTCTGGAAAGTCTTCCACTTCGGGTAAAATCTCATTTATGCTTTTAACGTCTTCATGATATACCAACAAGTTAATATAATGTCTTTTAACTGGGTCTTTTAAACCAGCTTCATTTGGTTGGTCAGATAGAAAGTTACACAATTCATAATTCCCAACTCTCCAAGCTAGTTCAGCTGGAGTAATGCCGTTGTTGTCTGTGACGTTTCGAGGGACGCCATGTTTAATAAGAGCCTCGGCCATTTCTTGAGCACCATACCACGCAGCATAGTGAAGAAGAGAGGAACCGAACTTGTCTTTTGCATGGACACTGACTCCATTCTCTAAAAACAATTTATACACAGGCTGACGTTGCGATGCAAAATCTGAGATGATCACTCCACTTCTTGGGGAGTCCTCGGGGGAATAGAGGTACACGTCAGTGATTGGTGGACGGCCAAAGATGTCACAGATCGTAAAATCTGACCCGTGTTGTTTCAGTAAGTTAAAACAGTCAGTAGTAAGCACTCTAAAAAGTGCTGTTTGACCAAATATGTCTCTGATGTTGACATCTGCACCTGCCTGCAGCAATATCTCGGCTAATGGAGCTACCCTATCTAACACAGCATCCATTAAAGGTGTCACGCCAATGGCCGATTGGGTGTTGACATCGGCTCCCATCTTAATCATTTTCTTTATTGTTTCTTCTCTGTAATCAAGCTGATTGATATACAGTTGAAATGCGGAACAACCGTAGTTGTCTTTCGTGTTAAGTAGACGTTTGACGGGACAAGGTTGAATTATTTTGCCGTCCAAGAAATCGTTGATAAATGACTCTGTATCTTCTACTATCTGTTGGAAATCGTCCTCCTCTCTCAAGCTGGCACGAAACCCAGTCATAAACCTGTAGAATATGTTATACCCGACATTGTTGCGAGACTCTATATCGAATTTTCCGTTGGAGTTTTTCAGTAAATACCGTATAATCATTGGTGTAAATGCGTCATAGTTGTAGAAAACTTCATGCAATGGTGTATCTTGAAACTTGTCTTTAATATTTAGATCAGCACCATTCCTCAGGAGAATAGACATCGCACTCACCAGATTGGTCATGTCATCAATCTTGTTTTTGTCAAACAAGCAATGCAAGGGTGTTTTGCCTCGAAAATCCTGCGCGTTAACATCATAGCCACCCATAGACAACAGTTCTTCCATCTTGTCCACGTCACTCTCCTCCGCCGCCAGATGAAGAGGGGTCTTACCCAAACTATTACAAATGACACCCCTTGTGTTCCCGACACTCATCATGTAGCCTTATTCAGAAGATCTTCCGGATTTGAACTACCATCCAACTTCGTTTACTTTCGATTTGCGTTAAAACCAAATATTTCGAAATCCCACTATAAGAATCATTCATGCAGAGAAATGAAAATATAAACACTAGAGGGAATGGCAAGCAAATACATTTGTACGGTGTAAGAAAAAAATAATCCCAATCAACGTTAACAATGAGCCAGATTGGTTCATCGATGATACTCTAGCAAGGTTTTTAATAGATCTATTTTAGTAGTCCAAATACCTTAAGTATGGCAGCATTTGGATACGCTGTTATTTAAGTAGCGTTTTAAAAAAGATTCTATTAGAAAATGAATATGAAAAGGTATTATCTTAATTAAGTTTGAATATTTGTATCAATTTTTACATTTATTTTACATGTATGTTGCCAAGGAGACAATACTTGATAATTATTCCTTACAGTAAAAGCAATGCACCGGTATGTAGTGTTGTTAGATTTATGGTATAAAAATCGATATAGCGTGATGCATATTTGTATACAACAATCATGACTTGGCTAAAATTTATCTGAATTGATTACATGTACATCACTGCTTGGGTCTAATTTCCATGAAGGAATGAGTTTACAAATTTTGACAAGCAATATTTATAAAGAAAAGAAAAAAAGGACAACTACTGAGTATCTAAAACCTTCAATTTTTTTTTGGGGGGGGGGGGGTATGACTATCACTTCAAAATTTCTTTCTTAATTTCCTTATTTTCATTTCAATTTTTTTCCAAACTCTCATAAAGGTGAAGGGGGGGGGGTGGCAATTCCAGAGTAATTCAATTTAGAAAAATTCAAGGAGCAATCGATAGCTCTGTAAACCACGGAGAAGCATGTCTATACAAAATAATACATTTGGGAAAGAAGCTAAATGTAAAATACTAAATGTATACCAAAATATGTATTTTTTTTATGTACATGTATAATATGTATACATTTTACCTAACACATATTTTATGTACATGTCCTTTATACTTGTATATACATGTATTTAATAACTATAAATCTACTTATAGAATTTCATAAAAAAAAAAAAATAAATATTTTTGATATTGACTCTTTCAATAACTCATTACTGAATCCGTTGAATATATACGAATATTTTCTAATCATTTCCCCGTATTAGCACACCACACCATAAATCGCGCAATTTAAAATGGGGGGGGGGGGGGTTACTAATATTATGATTGCATAGATTGAATACAATACATCCAAGAACATAAAAATACGAATGACATATTTCAAAAACCATTTTGTCATTGGACTGATTAAATGACATTACAAGTCATTGTTCATTTAAAACAGAGCACCTCGCACAGGATTATAAAGCGAATTCTGAACCAAGTTCAAGGTCAATGGCATGCATTCCGCTGTGAGCGGCTGTCACGTTTGTTTCCCGCTCTGACTATTATTATCGTGAACAGTGTGCACACAGTCGGGTGTTAGTGTAGGTACGTTCAGTGCGCCTCACTAATTTATGATAGATTGACTGCGAGAAGAGAATATAAAATACCATTTAACGTGAGGCGGACAGCATCACATATTACATCAATAATAATGTGCTTCAAGACCAAATGCGGAGGCTGCGGCAAAGCAACATGGGCCGGTAATTTTTTTTTATCATAATTTGATTATATTTATTTCAAACTTTACGTGATATTCAGTTATACAGTTGACGGTAATTTAATTTAGAATATAAAAAATCCGATTGATCGAGATATGAAATCACTGTTAGCATGTATGCCATTGTGGATAGTTATAATATCTTGTGTACATATATCTATGTAGGCTTCTTTAGATATAAAATGTATTTTGTACGGATATTTGAACATATCAGTATATTATAATGTTTATGCATTGAGATTATTTATGATCTGCAATAGCGTGGTGTTGCGTCGAGATATATCCGCGTAATACTCAGATATCAGAGCTTAATGTGTCATTTCTAACACAGACACATACATGTATATCCGTGCCATTGTACCAACTCCTTCGTGATTTATAACCAACGAATATAAATATACATGTACTCTGCAGGAAAGCGCCAGTTATAATTCAAAATAGTTAAACAATATCAGAAAATAGAACCGCTGAGTCATACCAAGAAATCATTTAGGCAGAAATTTTTTTGTCAATGACAAAGATGTAGCGACTCTACTCCAAACAGACATAATTTGATTGTTAGTTTTGTTAAGAATTCTGTGATTGTCAGAATTTTAATGTAATGTCATTTTATTAACTAGCCATATGTTGGTTTACTGTCCATTTTTGTATTGAGTTGAGTGTCTTATGTGACAATTCAATAATCATGTTAAAGTTACAAATAGAATTTGTGCCCTTCCATATTCCAGTACGACTAATGAAAGAGAAAAGTCAGTAAATGGCTTGATGTCGATCCGATTTAATCCAGTGTCATCCGATATATCCAGGTGACAATGAGAAATAAATGTACCATAACAATACTTTGGTGGTGTGATGAAAATATCTCAACCCATTTATCATCTTGACAGATTGTATTACATTAGTAAACTAAATGTATAAAATATGTAATATTTTTTATGAAATTTGGGAGAAATCATTTTCGAACGAGTCATTTATTTTCATTAAAAAAAAACCGTCATAGCAACATCAAAGAAAAAATGTGTGTGATCACGACACAGCTTCTGGACGTTAAAATACCCCAACCTATACAAAGTGCATATTTCTCCATGAAGAAGTTGAATTTTGTCTTGCTTGCTTTGCACAATATAGTATTCTTTCTCAACAATTATCTATTTTTTTAAACTTCGTCATATTTTAGTGTTAAAAAATTGAAGGAGCATAGAAGGAACATGCCTGGATTTTTATTACTTAACCAGTATTAAAGCTTATGTCACATGAAAGATTCTCGAGAGGAAAATGAATAGCAAATCCGTGATGGCTTTTACTACTGACAATTAGTACAGAAACAGCATCACTTTAAATGCTGTTTTCTAAAAAAAAAAATAATAAAAACAAGTTTATGAACTCAAAACGTATGAAAGATTGCTAGGTGATAAGCATTAGGTCAGTTTCTCTCTATATAAAACAATAAATCACAGTTTATTGACATAGAATGACACAGTGTTGTAACATATCACATGTGTAACGCACCCCACTCATATCCGGCTCATGTGTGTCTTCGAAATATTATTCGATATCAGTTGCAAAATAATTTATATGTGTGAATAAAATCCGTGATTCTGCATCATCATGGTACTAAATTGTTTATCAAAAACCTTACGGTCAATGTCACTTTTAAGACACTTGAATCAAAACGTAAAGTTTTTATTTAAATTATTTTCAGTAGTATTTTAGTAACGCTATTGGTTATACATAGTTATACAGCAATATAAAGGTAATGGGGGCAACAAGTTGATTTGCTCAGTTGAGCAATATGGCAGAAAGGCCTCTTGTTTTCATTTCACATTTATTCCATTTCTTTTTTACGTTGTACATGTATTATAAATGTATTGTGCACATGTACTTTATTGTGCGCGAACTATCTGAAAAGAGGGATGAACTATTGAATGAATGAACGAACGAATGACAAGAACTTTCCAAATATTTTCAGATTTGCAAACCTTGTTTTTTATGATAATTATACAAGATGCACCCTAAGCGCATCGTTATATGTAAATTGCACAGAATTACTCTTAATTGGGCATGATATACTTTGGTCCATATTTTTTATTGCAAGAAATAGTTTTAAATTTTCAGAATAACAATAAAACTTTGATCGGTACCCATGCTGTCTCTATTTTACCCACACGGCGAATCTTAACTAGGTTTTACCTGGAAATCCTTATTTTATCAAGAATCTTGTGGCAATTAATAAGTTTTGATCGATAAAACGCGTCTTAAACTGTTTATGCATGAATTTGTCACTGAAAGAATTGTACAGAAAAATCTTGATCTACCAAGTTACATCGTTATTTACGAATTTGAATGTGAACATTTACTTTGATGTGAGAGTTTAAATATTTTACCTGAATTTAATTTCCAAAAATATAACGCATAAATTTTATTCAGCTAGATAACCGTTGGGATTTATGATGGATTAGAACATCCGACTGATTGTAAATTAAATGCATTTATTCAGCATAAATCATTTGCAGCTGCTTAGTATTAAACCACTGCATGGTGGGAAAAAAAGCAGAATTATGATACATGTAATGTTAATTGAAGGAGCAAATGGAACGGACCTTATAAAATATTCCCTTCAAATTTCACTTGTCACTGTTCAAATAAAATAACAATAGCAAACAAGGCACAATAATTAAAATTCTATATTATATCTAAGATATTTTTTGGTCGAGATTTATATAGTTTTCGTGGTATCAACCTATATGATAAAAATTACATTTGTAAAATCGTTCCTCTTTCGATACGCTATTGACGTATCGAAGAGGTGTGTGTGGTTTTTTTTTATATCTTAATAGCTGTAAATATTTCAGTTATTTGTGCAATCGGTTATCATCTTTTTTGTGATGCAGTTTTTTTTATACAGGAGTTTTCCTTTGTTGGGAATAATTATATTCTGTAACGATGACGTAGTGTTATCTATTTTTAGGCTGTGGGAATCACATCGAGAGCGCCCTGAAGGACGTTCCCGTCAATGAACGTTGTAAATGTCCGCGGGACTCGAAGAAGTAAGCTTCCAGGTATATTCACTGCTATTCCGGCCAAGTGAAAAGGTTCCATATTATTAACCAAGCACTTCGAGACACACACACACACTCTCTCTCTCTCTCTCTCTCTCTCTCTCTCTCTCTCTCTCTCTCTCTCTCTCTCATATTAATCTTAATGCACAACTGCGTCTCTTTCTTGTTCTCTCAGCTACTAGAACTAAAAACAAATTGAAGTGCATAGCAATCTCTATATGACTTGTTTTAAAATGACAATTAACTTAATCATATAAGAGCCACTCTGCCTATCTTTGTCTGCTGTAGTTTCATCAATATTAGTTGATCACAATTTTTCGTGGATTTTAGCTTTGACTTGCTTTACGAATACAAATATGTATCGGAGTAAAATATGATAGAGTGTTCAGATATTTTTTTTTTTTTTTAATTTAAATATTTTATTGTCCCAGACAACTTAAACATTTATTTGATGTCAGGGTTGGGAGGCCCTGAAGTCATCAAATTTACAATATCATTGTGAAAAAAGCTGTACATAGGACATTTTTTGCATATACACACACATTCATCCAGTGTTTATGGTTGTGTACACAGAGTAACTATATATACTAAGATTGTTCAAATTTAAAAATAAGAAAAAAAGAAAGCGGAAGTTGGAAAAAATAGAGTATCCCAAGTGTAAATTAAAACAGAGGACACTTATTGAAGGGAAGAAAAAATATCCCATCGTTTATAAAAATTGTCTTCATTGTTATTTTTTTTATACATATAATGTTCTAAATTTCTATAATACAGTATTTCTCTCTTTAAGCCTTCGAAAGACGGTAACATTTTGTTATTTCTTTTCTTATAAATATGGCGTTTTACTAAGATTATCAAAAGATTGATTATATTTTTGTGCTTTGACAGTTTACCAAACAAAATATCAACAATATTGGCATCAATCATCATATTAGTTTGATCATTAATCCACTCAAAAAAAGAATTCCATAGTTCTTCAACATAAGTACACTCCCAGAATATATGGGACAAGTTTTCAGGATAAAGGTCACAAAGAGAGCATAAATCAGATTGCACAATTCCAATTCTTTTCAAAAATACATTTGTAGTTAAAATTCTGTGAACAATTCTGTATTGAAACCATTGAATTTGTACATCTGTGGATATCTTAAAAATTGCACGGTTATGTAATTTCCACCAAAATCTGTCTACATCAAGGTTAAGTTCATTTTCCCATTTAGTTTCATATTTTGGTTTTTCCCAGGATGTAGCTGTGATTATATCATATATCTCTTTTGAACCCTTTATGTTTTTGAGAATTGGCTTTAAGAAAACTGGATAATATGGATTGTTGAACATAATTGTATTTACGTCGTAGGGCAGTTTTAACATTTTAATGTTGTTGACAATACCATAATAGGTTGTAAATGGAATCAGTACATCAAATTTATCACAGAAATCTTCATATTGCAGTACTAAGTATTTGACCATTAGTACTAAAAAAATCATATACATACAGAACACCTTTTTGAGCCAAGCATTCATAAAAAAAAAATTGTTGTTAATTTTAAAATTTTCATTATACCAGATTGGCTGAACAACAGATTCAGACACTTCGGTTTCAACAATTTTCCTAAATTTTAATAGAGCATCAAATACATCTCTCCAAAACAAGTTTGTACAGCAACTTGACAAAACTTTTGTAAACATATTTCCATACGAAAAAATGTTTTCAATTTTTGGCAAAGTACTGAGTAATAGTGATTTCCAAGAGGAAGTATAATTTAGAAATCTACGAATCCATGTGATCTTTAAGCTTGTACATAAATTGTTTAGATCTATCATTCTAAGTCCACCATCTTCATAGTTTTGTGTGATACATTTTATTGCCACTCTTGGAGGTTTATTATTCCATATAAAATTGAAAAAAAGTTGTTCTAACTCCTTCAGAGTTCAGTGTTCAGATATTGTTGATCAAACCTTTGTCCGCAAATTTGTAACGTGTCCCCCAAACAATGTTTTAAAATTAAAATAGTGATGTCTATACATGAATATTATTGAAACCAATTAATTTAAGTTTCTTCTGTTTGTCTCTCATTTCTTCCTTTTTTCTTATCTCCCAGAAGTTTAATATACTTGATGTTTATTTATACTTTTCAGGTGCTCGATAATGTGACAATGGACCAGGAAATCCTCACAGTTTTTTATTTCATTTTGATTTTGAATGTGTTTGTACATATGAACATTCCTTATTGTCTCATGATGTGTGTAAATACCGGTAATTGCGATTTCTACAGTATTGTTTAATTTTTTTCAGTTAATAAAAAACAAAGCATCACGCAGAATTTTTTTCAATAATTTAATTTTCTGGTTGTAACGCGGCATTTGATTGGACAGAAAAATTTATTTAATTTGTATAACCTGGTTTGAACGTCATAATACACGTCACAAAAACGTACTTATCCGCGAAGCGGATTATAAAGCGTAAACTGCCCCAACCCAGGTTATAGGCCTACTCGTATAGAGTTCTTTGGTATACATTGATGCAACATACTATTTCACGTAGCTCTTGATTTAGGCGAAAAATATGGTTGACAGTTTTTTATTGTCATTTTTTCATGCATACCCATCTAGTCGGTATCAATAGTCGATTTCCGAGATATCAATTCATTTAACAAAATCTATTAAAAATGTTTCACAAGTCACGTGACTACGGACAATGTGACGTTTCAGCGGTAAGTTTGAATTACACTCTTTCGGAACGATTTCACTGAATAAAATGGGTAACAGAGCTCGAAAGTGGCCTTGATGTTGAGGTACTGGCCGACATCTTCGCAATATCTTGCTCGAGTATAAGCCGCATATTTATAATAACCTGGATGATTTGTTACAACTAGAACTCAAGTTTTTAATCCAATGGCCGACCAGAGATATATTTCGTCTGAAATTACCTATAAAGTGTTCAAGTGCTTTCCGAGAACTAGAGCTGTAATTGACTGCATCGAGTTTTTTTATTCAACGACCAAGCCCACCATCTAGCCAGCATGTCACTGTGACATGGAGTCCATACAAACACCATAACACTGTTAAACTATTGGTTTCTATTTCCCCATTAGGCCCATTTACATTTTTTTCAAAACTTTGGGCTGGTTCTGCATCTGATAAAAAGATGGTTAAACAATCTGGGTTTATGAATAACTTAGAGTATCGTATAACATCTACGTCAAAATTAAATTCACTCCTTAAATAACTCAAAAATATTTAATCATTATGATTATCTTTATATCACAAAACCAACTTTAACTATCCATGATTTGAAATTATGAAAGAAAAGTGAGACAGTAACATAGGAAGTCAAACAATCACGACGTTATTGCTATTGAAAAGTCAAACAATTTTTAGAAGTCAAAGTATTTTGTATAATCATATATTGTTTGGTTTAATAAAACGTTTATTGCATTAATGCTCAGGGAATATGGAGATTTATTCCCCCAGAAAAAAAAATAAATATGATTTTTCTTGAAGAAATTAATCTTCATATCTCACATTTATGAGAGGGCTCGTGCGAATCTAAAAAATTTCGATTGCAAAGTGTTGTAAAGTGCTCGTGCGCCAATTGTGAAAGGGGCTTTACTTACATGTTGGTTATCTGTTGCATGGTAAGGAGATCAGGGACGGAATAGCAAATTCGCTATCTTTTATTTTGCACCCCCCCCCCCTTTAAAAAAAAATCTGAAAAATCTGTATTGTAAAAACATCAACATCTAAATAAAGTTATTTATTGAATCATGCATTTAGTAGATCACATATCTATGAAATATGAAATAGTTATGAAAAAACACACCCTTTCAGGAGGATACAAACTCGGTTTAGTCGGTTTAAAAAGTCGATGTGATTCGATAGTAGTACTAAACGGATGTCTGAATTAAATTGATGTCATCGAAAACTACAGCCAATATGTGCAAATCCTCTCCCATACGGAGATAAGGTATTGGAAGGCGCAGTGTGGACCGTTGCTTGAGACGATTTTAATGTAAGGACTGTTAGCACATGTCTAACATGATTATGATATCGGTATGATTATACATGTATGCATTCTTTCTTTTTACGCGAAAATAATATCAGTAGTTGTTTGGTCATGGTGTATGGAGCCATTCAGAAGAAGCAGGGTGAAAGACAAACTATCACTATACAATTCGAATAATTTCAACGTTTTATAATAAAACATGATTAATTGAAAATAAACATGGATAAAAATATTTTGTAAATTGTAAATAAAATGCAATTTATCAGTGCATCTCTAGAAAAGCGATTTATTTGTATTTACAGGGAATAAGCTGGCTGATAGGTCATTAACAAGGGTACCTACATGACGTTATAGTCATAAAAATATAAACAATGTCATGTATTTACATTGAAGGAATAAACAGCAAGCTGAAAAGTTCACCAGAATATGAACTTGGTTGGTCACGTGATTAAATCCTGTGAATATTTAAGCTCGAAGAGAAGGTCAAGAGTTTGTTTAATGCCGTTTTTGGAAGAGACTGTAGGCATTCTAGATATATTTCATTCGTCAAAAATGGACAAAACTCCGAGATTTGTTACCTATATCCTTCATATTTCACAAAAAAAAAATTGTTTAAAACATTAATTTTTTTATCATGTTTATCAAAAATTTAGGCCCCGGTACACCCTATGAAACAAAGATGTGTAATGAAGCATCATTTAAAGAATTTATATCTTGAATTTCATAAACCTGTAGGCACCTTTCATTTATAATCTTGGCCTTAAGAGTTAAGTATAGTTTATAAAATATGTCCTTTTTAACTCATATCACGACAAAGTACATGTATGTATGTCTCTGACGATTTGTAATTCTATATCTGAGCGAATAAACTGAATTGAACTTGAACTTGCTGTGCTTGGTAATTGTGACGTCAGGATAAGTTTCACTTTTGTGGTGATTGTGATGTCAGTCCACAATTCATTACTCCTACGATGATTGTGATGTCAAGTATCGGTAGATCAAAGCCGATGAAATCATTCTTATCTTAAAAAAAGAAAAAAAGAAAAAAAAAAGACAGTTGTTATTTTTACATCTAAAAAGAAACATTTACCGAAAATTAATTACTTACTTTTTATCTACTCAGTCAATATCCCTAATTGTATCCCCAAAATATTCTGATAGAAACAATATTTTAGATCAACATAAGATTGGATTATCGACAAGGGTGTCTCGAAATATCGAAATTCCATAACCCGAACGTGAATAACAACCTGAGTGACTGATAGACTGTAAAGTGACAAAGAAAGATTACTCGCAACATTACGTGTGAATTTTAATTCAGAAAAATAAGATTTATCTCCCTTTGATATTCAGCGTCGTTGACAACAGTGAATTAATCGGCGTAGAGATATATTAAATTTATATAAAGGGTATCCACGTAATACTTCTGTCAAATAAAAAGGTTTCTGCATTGTCGTTTAAAAAAAACATTTTGGTCCATGCATTAACTTAAAAAAATTATTCAGAAGTCACCATGGGACTATTTTCAAACGCGCATCACAAAATCTTTCTATTATGACGTTGTGGCTATTGTCGCATTGTATATTGCCTGATAAGAGACGGGGGTTTTAAATTGTTAAAACTTTTAAAACATTCTAAAGTGCTTTTCACTTAAGCGTCGACGTGTAGTTTCTTATCAAACAGGAAAATGTAACCGTACTGTGTCCGTACTTTTTAGAAAACTATTCTTTTGAAATAAATCTAGAACTTCGGAAATACAGATTAGATGGCAAGAGGAAGACAGTTCGCCCCCTCCCCCGCCTCAGATGGTACATGGGTAAGTTGCTGCACTTATTTCCAATTAAAAATTGCTGTGATTTTTTTCAGATATTAGTTCTAGCGGGAGATAATAATTACTTCACATAGTCTGGAGTTATACTTATTTTTTTTTATCATTTTTAGAGTTTTTTTTTTTATTTATTTATTCAGTAATATGATGGTGTAGCATATTTTTGTTGGATTTTTAACCACTTCTATTTCAAATTGTTACTTATATTTAGAAGATTTCGGCTGTATACCGTTACTATGTAATGGATATCTAAACTATTAATCGCAGGCTTTAATATCTGCATACACTTACGTGTGCCTTAAATCCTCGATAAACTAGATTATATTTCCGCTCTATTTCGGACAATAATTTAGAATTACAAATAATCTGTACCCATGGTTTCACTATTTTGAAGTAGTTCTTCACGTAGTACGAAAAATAAATAGACATGCTTGATTAAAAGGTATGCAACCTTAGAAATTTATCACTACATTTTAATAAATTTAGTCAGTTAAATTCCATGACCCATGTCGATATCTACTGTTTCGTGTTTAAGATATGTGATTAATTATTGCATATGATCCGTTGCTTTGAATAGCCTTGGCAGGGATAAACCCGAGGGTTTAATCTTGTGGTGGATATATTGAACACCGCGTCAAATCTTTTTATAATGCACCCAGCAAGAGCCTTTTTAAAACCCAAAATTAAAATTAAATTGGAGCTTGAATAGAACAATTTTTAAAAAACACCCACTAGTGTATGTAAATAAAGACACTATTGACTGAAAATTGAAATTTAATTTTCTATGGCATGCATTTGACTGTAAAAACATATGTACATGAAATTAACATGAATTTGAACTAGACAGTTTATAAAAGATTCGGACAGACGATGTGGAGGAAGGAGTCCCACTAACTACATGTATAGTGATTTAAAATGTATGATAGTTCAATTTTAACTAGTGGTTATGTGAATCCTTTTTTAAATTAATATAATTACATGAACGTCAGAAACACCAGTTTCAGTTAAGATGAATTTGGCTCACCCCTCTCTCTCTCTCTCTCTCTCTCTCTCTCTCTCTCTCTGAGACTAATCAAGCAATAGCAGAGAGTGTTAAAAGTTTTATTATGGAATCTATTACAGAGTAGAATTTAATAAGTGTTGTCCATTGACCGGTATACACGATAATCCCTCTTCTTATCTCTCCCAGCAAGCATTTTCAATACCAATATCAATAAGTGAGGAGATTATCGAAAGATTAGCCCGCTTTTCCGTCAAAATTGAATCTCTTCAAAAGACAGACTACCTGTGAATATTTAAAACGTCAGATAAGTCTACATTCATTGAGTGTCATTATCATATGTCCGGGTATTTCCATATCTGGTCCATTAAATGGCACTGTAAAAAATGTCTATCATATAAATTTTGTCGTTGATATAAACATCAAAACCTCTCAATGGTTTTACTAGTATACCTGTTTGCTGGTAAATAACATTCATTTACACTGTCAAGAAAAGTCGCTTTTTTCCCCTATCTGCTTCTGCATCTGTATTTGTCACTTTCTAGATTTTTTAAATTATTTCCTTTAACTTTCATTCTATTTTATCATTTCAGTCACAGATTGATATAAATTTACTTGTTGATTTTTTTCCTCATCGGAAGTTAATCGATAGAATTCCTATCGACTGTAGCAACCTCCAATGCCTAAAACGTTGTTCAGAAAATTCCATTTCAAAGTATAATCTTGTTTTCTTTTGGGAGATTTAATAAAATCTGCGAGGACCCGACGGAGGATCAATATTTAGGCTTTGTACATACTGTAGTTTGCCTTAACCGCGGTTGTAGCAGTTAAAACATATCAACTAAGTGTAAATTTGTGTACTTTCTGGTACTCTACCCATTTTTTCAGTTGGCAGAGAAAAGACATCGTATTTAAAAGATTTGCTAAGAAGCCTAACTGTTACTTACTCAGTAGTCGATAGTACTTTATGTCCATAAATCAAGTCTTGGTGAAAATATTCTATATCAATAGGTAAAGGAAATTCTAATTTATAACTAAGACCACTAATAAAGTTTTAATTTCCTGGGGTGGGGTAGGGTCTTTGTTTTTTGGCAGTATGCAAGTACCCACGTATTTTAGAATAGAAGGATTCTTTTTTTCGTGTGAAATAGTTCTAACATCTATTCTGAAAGTAATAAAGTGTATAGGGGCATAACAAAATACAAACTGAACAGTTAAGTTTGCCACGGGAAGTCCAAGGTTTATTTCCAGTAAATTTACTGTGTAAATTCAGCAAGTTTAAAATTTTCCAGAGGAAGCGGGGTCAGGATCACCGACCCCCCCCCCCCCCCCCCCCCCCGACCCACAAATGTAATTTCCCCCTTTTTTAAAGTATGTAAATTATCTACAAGTAAAAATATTTATTGCTGGAAAAAGAATATGCTTCAATGCTTGATTAATCATTTCTCTTCCTTTATTGTAGTTTGTCCATCGAGGCGCTGAGAGTGCGCATGGAGAGCGCAGGACCAACACCAGCACCGGTGTCATGCTCGCAGCACCTTTTGCACCGGAAGCGGAAAGTAGGCCAGCACCGCCTCCACAGCCCTTCCGGTCCAAAACGGAGGTATATAGCTAAACCATCAATTTATCTTCCTCCAATCTTTTGGAATATTTTGTAGCATCTACTAGTAATTCTCAATCAAATGATCACCTGATTTTTAACTTATAATTTCTTTGCAAAACAAAACGACGTTCACTCGTAGTTGACTACACATTTTAAGCATGCAGCGTAAACTATAGATTTTAGTGTTTATATCCAAGCAATTAATTTAAGCAACGGTGTACTCTATATTAAAGAGCAGTTACAACTAGATAGTATGATGTCAAGGAATTTGATAGGATTTTATGTGCTCATACATTAAAACAAATATTTACGCTCTTATCATGGGGGCCTGGTTTTAATACGACCGTACATAAAGTACTTGTTTTGGTTCCCCCAACTTTTATAGAAAGAAGGTAATGTTAGATTTCAAGGACCTCTTAAAAACGCAGATAAAATTACCTCAGCGAATTGTGCTGAGCTGATAGTTTGCATGCATGATCAATAGACTCATGTAAGACTACTTTAATTCCTACAGTAAAAGTGAAATGAATTGAAAGTACCATGTGTTTTTACCAGTAAACGAATGCTATCAATGATTCAAGCCTACCGACATTGAAGGACATTGATTTTGATAAATAAATCACTGGATTCCACAATTTTTTAAACATTTCGTTTTGTTGTCAAGAACTACAATAATAATATAAAATTCTATCGACTTTTTTAAATTGCCTCCTGCTCGGTAGATAAGATTGCAACTAATTGGTTACATGACAATACGCTGAAAACAAACATACCTTTACAAATCAAATGTAAACAACGTGAAATTATGCTTATTCTCAGTCTTGGTCCGACTTAGAAGAGTAATAATTAGTATGTGCTTGTAACCCCCCCCCCCTAAAAAAAGGGTGTGTGTGTATGGGGGGGGGGGGCATCGTCGGATACCCACGGGTGATCGCGTCTTTTACTTATCACGATAAGTAAAAGACGCGATCACCCGTGGGTATCCGACGATGGGGGGGGGGGGGTTGTTAAGTTTTTATTCAGAGAAAATAGAATATAATTCTTTGATCAGAAATTTTCAAATTTCATTTTTCGTCTCATTTGCATATTTTTGCTTCTTTTGCACCACAAACAAATCTTACCGCGAGATTATTATAATATTTACATGCATAAGGCAACATATAGTTATCTTTTTTATTTCTATATCCTATATGTAATATTCTGACTCGAATAATGTTAATATGTACAGAATAAATTTCGGGTTAAAGTTTTGGGTGGGGTGGGGGTATGTAAGGGTCATAGAGATTTGTCGAATGTTTAATTCGGATGTCAGTTCCTATACAATGTAGTTTTCATCAGGACGTTTGTTAAATCAGCAGAGTTATCATTATTCTAATAATTTATATAGATCTAATCAGATTTAATTGCTCAGGACAGTCAGACAAGACAGCTCTCTGGCAAATGCTCCGTCGGCGATTTTTGAATGAATGTTAACCGTGAACCCTCTGTTACAAAAATGAGCAACTCGTTCAGAACAAAATGTCGGAAAGCATTTCACCGAAACTAACGGAATTTAACCTTTAGTTGAAAGATTAGGTTTTAAAGATTTTTTGTATAAAATGGCAATATTAATTTTCCTTTTTAAAAAAAGCGACCTTTGTTGTTGTTTTGGGCTCTTTATAAAAATTGTTAATTGAAAAAGTTTGGAACGCAATATCGAAATTACCGTTGAGATTCATAAATAACGAGAACGTTCTTTATTTCACAGTTTTAACTTTCCTCTGGCTTAATGATCATCTTTTAAATATTGTATCATTTCCTTTGCAACAAAATTTGGGTCAATGTAAGTGATTTTTTACCCGTTTATCATTCAGCCCGTGTCAATTACCCCCCCCCCTTTTCCATTTTAGGAAAGGGGGGGGGGGGGGGTCAGCTCATCCCCTTTAGGAACTTTATATAATGTTACAATTCTATTGGAACGCCTTTTATTTTGTTATTAATTGTGTGCATTCATTGCATACTGTGCCGTTCAATATGTGTGGCATTGTCAAGTTTTTGTAGGATGTGCGGAAAGTGAACTTGCTTAATTTTAAATAATTAAAAAAACATAAACAGCTGTTTACGTTGTGATTTTTAGGAAAATTAATTATTCATACCCTTTTCGTTCATTTTTTAATTAAAAAAATATATTAATTCTAGTATGCATCCGTTGGCACGTTTTGCTTGTCAAATAAAGGCCATAACTTCTACATATAAGCCTATTGGAACTTCAAAGTAGCAGTGTTTGGGCTGATTTATCTACCGAATGTAGACTTGTAAAGCCCGTATCGAAGCAGTAGGGATTTACTTGGATCCCTCAACAATCTGATAAGAGGAGGGGTGAATTGTGGACCAAAACACAAACTTGTCACTCTAGTCTGTGAAGTGAAAAAAAGGAGAGCTATGGGTCTGATAGCATATAAACCCCTAATTGATTACGGTTTTCTTTATTGGACGACCCCTTCACGGTTTAATCAAGGGATGAATATTTAAACTCGCCACAGTTGAGGAACTTTTTGTATATGCCTAGTAACATAGCGGGCGGGTATCGCTTCCTATAGAGCACCTGCCGTGCTGATTAATTGAAATGTGCTAATTAGAAAGGACGTTCGATACGACTTTTTTGAAACAATATCTGTGCATATAAATGGAGTTTGTGCAAGGATAAATTGATTTGAAATTCTTGTGACCATGGCATATTTCTGGAATCAAAGACCCTGTAACAGACAAAGCTGTAACAGTGCTTCTTTGCCGGGAATTCATGAAGTATGCCTATATATCAGGTTACAATTAATTGTCGTGTATATTAATCAACTAAAAAGTTTGGATTTGAATTAATTCACTAATTTCTTTTTTCCAGATTAACTACAGAACTGCCAATAGATTTTCAGAGCATGATAATCGCCATGCATTTCAAGACCACGGCGTGTATTTTGGCAATGTAAGTATTCTGTATATCTTAGATATGTTTACAGCGAGAGAAAAATATCGATCATGCAAATTATAGAAAGCAAGAAAGCAATTAATATTTATCGATTTTTAAATAAGCTGACCAGAATCAAATGGTTTAAGCCAAGTAAGGTAACGGGTATCAATTTTGCTATGAAAGAAAATTCAAGACTTGGCGATTTATTATTTGAATTCAGCGAACCATACTTGAGGGTTAAAAAACAATCCAGGTAGTTGATCCTGTTATGTAAAAAAACAAAATTGTTAACGAAGTGTATACCTGTGAATGGACTGTTGAAGACATTTAAACTACTGACAATTGTAACGTCCGTCTTGTGTGAAGTTTGAACAGCCGTAAATGATTTCTAAAACATTTGTTTTACATCTCAAGAAACATTCAGTCTTTTGTGTGCATTGGTATAAAGCCTTGGTCAGTCTATGTGCCTAAAGAATTAAATTTTTGGACTCGTTTTGTAAATATCTTTTACCAATAATGCTAGTACTAAAATTTAATTGCCTATCGCGATAAAACTTATCACGAGTCTGACCTTTTGGTAAATTTCGATAGATGTTTGGTTTTTAGATTGTTTGGGGTTTTTGGATTTTGTTTGTTTGGTTTGCTTTTGAATAAATATGTTTTTGTATCTCATTTTCTGATTTCATCTTTTAGGGTAAGGAGGAAAGAAGTCTGGGAAGAAAAATCACCTTACCAGATCTTCGTCTTCACCACACAGAAAAGTCTTTCTTAAAGCACCACTCCAGAAACCCCGTAGATGCCGATTTAAACACAAACTATAGGGTAGCCTACCTGGGCCAGCCCGCCGAAAAACCACCCGTTCATCGGCGCTTTCCCCGGAAGTACCGGGCCCCAGAACCCGGAAGTTTCAAATTACAAACCTCCACAACCAATTGGTACCAAGCCCCGGATGTTCCCTTCAGAACACCGACCCAAGTCCTGGCCGTGTCACAGGAACCGTTTCCGAAGCATAATCCGTGGAAATACTCCAATCATGGGATGAGAGACATATACCCGCCCTACGAGCGGAACGCCAAGCAACTAGTGGATAACCAGTTTAACAAATATGGCGCCGCTTTTGCGACAGCTAGTGAATGAAATCCTTATTCGATAACCTTAGGAGATTTTAAGATATATTTATACAAACACAAATATACCATCATATATATGTGATCATTTTCTTTAAGCACCTTCTGTGATATTTTTTTCGGAGATGGTTGAACCAACAGTTTTAACAAAGAGGACACGGTCTAAATAGTTGTCCGTATATATATGCATTATTTTCTACAAATTCAAGAAAAGTGTGTCATTTTATGTTACAATTTATTGTTGAATATATAAAATATACAACCTATGCTTTTTAATGCCTTTTCTTTCAATATCTTTGATACACGAGTTTAACAGACAGAAGGGCCTTTGTTAGCCGTTGCATTGCAGTTAAGAGTGCGGTATCTTGATTATATAGAATGTTTCTGAGGAGCACTTAACCGAATTTTGATTAAGTTAGAAAGATCTGACATGCCCTTATCATAAATACATGTTTGGAATGTGCAGGCCTCACCTAATTAATGATGAATTAAGTCCTTTCTCTGTTGAAAATTTAATGTCATAGTATAATGTACTTCAGTAAAATACTTTTGAAATAGTACATAAGTTAATTGTAAAGAACGTGTTTTACATTAACATTTTTATTGAGTGGTAATATATTTAACCCCCCCCCACCAAAAACAAAAAAAACCCAAAAAACATTGAACATGTGAAGACAGTCAGAATCAACATATAAATCATGGCTTTTGTCAGAAGCTATAAAAATATAAATAGGTAGGCAACGACAGTTTAAAATAAATGTATACACGTAGGCTCCTCAGATTCATAAATTCTTTTGTTCTCCACCTGCACCACATTCCCACTTAGCCAACAAAGATCTACCTGCATTTTTTTTTCAAAATGTTGGCTAAGTGGGAAGACACTTATGTATATATGTGAAGATGGCATGCATGTTTGAAATAATTACGGGTGATGCAAGTACGAGTACAATAATATCAACATTAAGATGCCATTGATAAGAGCAGTACTTTCTCCGAGGATCACATAGATGCCTGTGTACATGTAGCTAAAAGACTATTCCTCAGGGTGAATGCACCATTAACATTTCAATAATATTTAAAGCTTGTCATATGTTATATTCTCTCAGTTGTCTGTCGGTATGTGAAATTCAAGTATATCTGTCTGATAAGAAAATTCTGACGTTTTCTATTATCATTAGAAGCGAACAGTATTAATTACTCTGTAATGCCATACCACAGGGGAAATGGCCTGTAATTGCAAACACTTTTGATCAGTTTTGACCCCCCTTCTATATTTAATTTACCCGATAATAACTTATGCTTAGTTATGATACAATCTATATTTTTGGGGGTCAGATTAAATAAGAAATAAACCTGACCAAGCAATGTTTTTTTAATAAACCAAGACAAACACGATTTTTTTTTTAGAAAGGACATTTTATTTACAAGAAAGACAGGCATATAATATCTTACATTTATAACCAACAAACAACTAATAAACAACATTTGTATAAAAACAACGACAACTAATTCCTGTCGATGAGTTTTTGAATTTCTGCTTGCCTTTTTTCTAATTCTGCGATCTTTGCATTGTTCTGTTCCAAACGACTCTCTAGGGATTGTATTAATGGTCCGTGCATGACTTCCATGATATGGCACAAAGATTTTGTAAACACTGCAACAAATAAGATATATTGCAAGAATTAAATACTATCAAATAAAATAAATACCAGTAGCAGTATACAGCTTATAAATGTACACAGTCAGACAGAAAGCAAGGCAAAAGAGAGATAACCCTCTTGCCTTATTGCGTCTACAAAACAATGTCAATATTCATATCCTGATCTTGATAACTAAAGTTGCTTATTTCAACCCCCCCCCCCCCTCCCAAAAAATATTCATAGGTAATTATTAATATATTAAAAAAATGTATTTGGAACAATCTATTCTATGATATATCCCATGACAAGATTCACACCAACATATGATATTCTATTTTTCTTAAACTTTATGTGAATAAAAGTCACTTTACAGTATAATCTTATAAGGTGAAAATAATTTGGTAACTGGAGATCAGCAGAATGGTTAAGACAACTCCTACTTCAAAGTGTTTTCTCTAGGGACAAACTGTCACAGGTGCTTGAGGACAATGCCACTTACCCAACCACTGATTTTATATACAGGAAGGGGAGAGTCAAATACCCTTGGTCAATGAGACTCGAGGAGGGGGGTAACTTTCCTGACCTCAAGCACCTGTGACATACAAAACAAACTCTGGAGGATACCTGAGGAGTTCTGGAGTTTGGTGATCAGATCTAGTTCAGGGTCGGCCGTCGCCTTCTTATACTCTTCCTCTTCCTCCTGACAGAGGATCTTGGGAAGTTCAATCAGAGATTCCAAACATGCTTTTCCTAATCCTGAGCTGGGGACAATGTGGAGAGGGACTTCGACTCGAGCGTACCTGTAAAACAGACAGGATACATTTATAGACTGTAGAACACACAGAATATATTCACACACTTTAAGACAAACAAAACACAAATACATTCACTTTCTGTAGAACAAACAGCTAGAATACACTTTAAAATATATACATTCAACCAAATATTCAACATTTGAAGTATAATTATTTGAGGCCAAAGATATATAAGAGTAATATTTGAAATTCAAGGTTTGTCTTTTTTTCTCAATAAAATGCTGAGTCATAAAAATCATCATTTATGTATTTAAAGAGGTTCGCTCCTTAGGTTTTAGGTAGCCATTTTGGGTCACCACAAGCCTGAAAATTCTGCATCACTTATAAATTCTAGTAATATATTTATCTTTTACAATGCCAAATGAACTTTATTGAATAAAATTGTTTTGAAAAAAAGTCATATTAGTAAGTATGTTTTGTGGTGGAAGGTTTTCAAGAAGAAAATGAACAATTATCATAACTCCCTGGTTTTAGAGTACTGTTACTTTAGCTTCCTAATTTTCAATGCAGACAAAACTTTTAGATAGTTTGTGTATTACGATATATTCATGATGTTCTAAAAAACATATTTAAACACTATTTTGATATTTCTATCAATATATTTTGGCATATTTAGCTTATATTTCATAGAAGTTAAGAAAAAAATAACTCCAATTTTGGCCTAAAATTAGCTTATTTCATGCTATATCTCAAATTTTTGAGATGTGACCCCCTACTTGTTTTACTTTTAAATGAGACATTAAATGTATGTCTATATGTATGCAAAGTTTTGGAAAGATGACATTACTATATTTTTTTTACTTGCATAATAATTTGATTACTTTAAAATTTTGTAACATCTGTTGTTGTGTTCATTATCTACTGGCCTTTAATGCCACCAGTAAAGCAAGAATTATTAAACTTTGACTTAGATTTTACTTTTATAGTCACTACATGTGTTCAACTTCATACTGTATTAAAATCAAAGCTAAATAATAGTTCAAACTATTATAGCATTGAATCATGATTTTTTGAAGTATACAGTCTCATAACTGCAGCGGTGTGTGCATACAAATTGAGTAACGCGCGTTAGCGCTTTATGAAAATTTGTATGCACACATCGCTGCAGTTATGAGACTGTATACTTCAAAACATCATGATTTAATGCTTATATTTACATTTTTTCAACTTCTTGCCTTGTCTGCAAATGTGATTTATACCTTAAAATTCCTATCTTATCCTAAGGGTTAGTTCCTATTAATGGAAGAGCTACAGTAACAAACACAAGCGTGACCTTTTGATTTTCGCTTGTGACGTTGCAGTTTACAGCGTTCAACGTTTGTGACGTCATAATAAATCTCTTCATTTTAACCTTTGAGTACCCTGTGTACATTACAGTGTCATAACTGCCGTAGCTTTCAACACACTTTACAAGGAAAAAATATGTGGAATGTAAATATAAATATGTTTGATTTCCTCAAATTATCAATTTCCATGTCAAATTTAAGCAAAAATTTCAGGAATATTATCATTTTTGTTTGGGGCCCTATATTTTCAAAAAATGGCATGTGACATGAGTTTATAATAAATGAACATTTTATGTCCCCATCTTTATATCCAAGTGGTTTTCGGATGATTGACATTACTATTATTTCAGGTGCCAACTTCCCTTAAACACATATTTAATATCCATAATACATGTATTTCTACTTAGAATTACATGAACACACTTTATATATGAATTTGAATATGGTTTGGTACTTGATTAAAAAGTTGTTACACGTACTTATATTAGTACTAGTAGATCATGTATGTAATGCGTAAATCTGGTAACATATAATAAACCATTTATCAAATGAATGTTTGAAATACAAATTGATTTATATTTTTTACAATGTCACAAACATAACTGTTTAATACATGTATAAATTCATATGCTTATGATATACAATGTATGTTTATATGGAAAGATCACGTCAAGACATATAACTTAAAGCAATATGAGTTGCAATTTTCATGTTGAAATTTTTTTGGAAGAAAATGTTATTTTCTACTAAAATGACAAAAAATATCATGGTTTTAAAGTTTCTGTTAGCTCTGTTTTGTGGGGAAAAGCCATTAAGAAGCCTTAATTGGAGCAAAATTGAATTATTGTCGTCCTGTACAAAATTTGATCTGCTTTATATTCCTTATAAGTGAAATCTTTCTCCTGACAAAAAATAATGATTTTTTCAAATCTTATTTATCATAAAAGTTTAAGTTACAGGCAGACTAATCATACAAACAGGTTTTTGCAGCAAATTAAAATTCTAAAAAATACTGCTCATATTGCTTTAAAACCTCCTGTTGATATTCTTAGGGATCATGAATTTACAAGGAAACACGGAATTTCTTAGCTAACAAGAATCACATTTTGATTTATGGAAGGCCACATACAATGTGTATTATCAAATAAAAGTTAAAAAAAAACATGCTGTCTCAATAGAACAGCTGGTTTTGGTGGCTCGCCTCCTACACTTGCATGCATATACAGCATGAAGTATTATTTTGGGAAATAGTAAATGGATATTTTCACAACCCATAGAAAATATCCTAAGGTGAGAGGGTACAAAAGGAAAAAGATTTCTGCAGAGTGTGTTCATTTAATCTATTTTTAAATTAACCCATTCTAAATGTTTCATTATACATGTATATTGATACAATAAAGTAATAGAGTAACCTAGAAATCTATTTCCACTAAATCTTTTATACAGAAAGTATGTTTTTATATTGATGTTTTTTCAATAACAAAGAGGATCATCTTCTTAGGTGTAATTTGTATGTGTGATAACACTGCTGGTTGAGGAATTGCTCGAGAGTGGTTGTATGGGTGTCATAACACTGCTGGGTGAGGAACCAGGGGGTGTGGTTATCTGGGTGATAACACTGCTGGGTGAGGGACCAGGGTGTGGTTGCATGGATAACACTGCTGGGTGAAGGACCATGGGAGTGGTTGTCTGAGTAATAACACTGATGGGTGAGGGACCAGGGGTGTGGTTATATGGATGATAACACTGCTGAGGGACCGGGGGTGTGGACGTCTGGGTGATTGAACTGCTGATAAGGGACCTGGGAGTATGGTTGTCTGGATAACACTGCTGGGTGCGGGACCGAGGAATGTGGTTGTCTGGATAACACTGCTGGGCTAGGGACCAGGGGTGTTGTTGTCTGGATAACACTGCTGGGTGAGGGGCTGGGGAATGTGGTTGTCTGGATAGCACTGATAGGTGAGGGACTGGGGGTGTGGTTGTATTGATAACACTGCTGGGTGAGGGACCAGGGGTGTCGTTGTATTGATAACAGTGCTGGGTGAAGGACCGGGGAGTGTGGTTGTCTGGATAGCACTGATAGGTGAAAGGCTGGGGGTGTGGTTGTATGGGTGATAACACTGCTGGGTGAGGGACTGGGGTGAATTCAACTTACTGTGGTGGGTAGCCATCCATTGCTTGATTGATGGACTGGAAACAGGTCAACTGGTGTCTGTAACTCTGTGTATAAATAGATATTGATTTAACAATCAAGTTTGTATTTATATATAAACATTTATTATATCTGTGTGTAAATAAATAGACAATAAAACACACTTTTTCAAAACAAGAAATGAATGCCTGACACAATATACATTATATATTGCAGAAAGTGTGAATTAGATGTCCACTTTTATGTCCAGAATAGTATTGGACAGTGCATACACAGCTCAGCTTCTGTCACACTGACAGAGAAGGTACAATATCTGTAGTAAACTACACAGCTGTTGGCTTTATGGTTCATAACAATTATAAATTCATTTACCATTTGATAATAAAATGGAGTTTGCAGGCATTTAAATCCTTGTAACATTTACTTTTTGTGCAATATATAATAACATGGATATTTTAAAGTTCTGTAAAATTTAAGTTAAATTATAAGATCTGCTTGTTTGTTCTAATTTCATAGCTTGGTGGATAAACTGTCAAACTGAGAGTATTGATCCAAATACTAGTATCCCAATTTTAAACACCAAGGAATTTTGTTTTATGAATTGAAATGTTTTTTTTTCTAATCTCAAGTTGCTATCTGTTCTTTCATTATGAAATCTTAATTCATGCAAAAGCATCAGATCCTTCATGATTAAACAAGTTTGTGTTAATTTAAGAGGTTTTTTTCAAATGTGTTGAGAACTCTCAAGTTACAAGTTCAGTCAGGTTTGTCCACTGACTATCATCAACTGACCTTTGTAGATTTGTCTTCATTGAAAACAGAGAAGATAAGCCCAATGAATCCTTCATCCATCATCTGATACATGGCCTGAGTCCTTACATCTGCAATAATATTGTAAACTCATTCAGGCAACAACCAAGAATTACAATATTTGAATACAGTAAATAATAAATAAAAATTGAATTGAGTGGTTAGAGATTTTAAATCATGAATGTGGAGTACCCAATCATTGTATAAAAACTGAGCCATTACAAACTCTATTGTTATACTTTCATGTTAAATACTGAAATCTGATTGGTTAAGACGCATTTAATAATATTTTCTATTACCCTCAGCGTTAGCAACGCACTTAGCAACGGGTAACATTAAAAAATGTTACATGCGCGAAAATTATGCGCGTACGGTTCGCTGTAGAATTCATGTTATTCCTATATAAAAGCAGTTAAATTTTCTGAAAAATTAAGACATTCAGTATAACAAAATAAATAGTGCCTGTTTGGGAGGATAACAGTTGAAATTGACACCCCTCAAAAACCATTGTCAACCTCCGCTTCGCGTTGGTTGACAATGGTTTTCTCGGGGTGTCAATTTCAACTGTTACCCTCCCAAACAGGCACTATTTATATAATGACACTCCAGTAACCTTGAATAATTTGATTTCCATCAGTAAAATGATAAAATAAAATGAAATAATCCAGGATTGAGATAATAATACTGGAAATCAAGAACTGAGTATGGTATGTAGATAAACGACTCTGAGCAACAATTCTGACAACCTGATTAGTACATACCAACATGTGATGGCCAGACTGTGATGTGGGGGTGAGAGTGATACCAGCCTAGGACTCTCAAAGGTCTGTTATACTGCTGGGCTAGTCTCTAAAACATTATGAACATGCATTCAAGTCTTATTATCTTGAATTCCATGGGAACAAGTTTAAAGTACGAGAAACCAGTGGATTACAGATACTGGAGTTAGAATACACATCTTGCTTGGAACCTCCAACACATCTTTGGTTTTTCAGACCAATGTTACATGAAATACATGAAATGTCATCAAAGTTAAATAATACATGTACTTGTTTTTTGTTAAAATTATTCGCTTGAAATTTGTTACTCTTTCAGCAAAAGTAAAATTATTTGGTATTTACCACTTAATAGATTAGCATGATATGTTATTCACAAGGGAACACAAAGGAAAGACTTGCAAAAATGCACGGTTTAGTACAATACATCACTTGCAGATTTTCTAACAACAAAAAAAAAATTGTGAAAGTCTCAATTCATTGTAGAAGTGGTTCTTCTATTTCTACAGTAATTCTATGAAATTGTTGACTAACACAGTTTTTGTATTCAGAGAGTACAGTGAAAAGGACTTTGACAACAATGTAGGCCTACATTCCATTTAGATTATAATCACCTCAGCCTTGCTCGAGGCATCAGAGAGTTGTTCAGGAGAGATCTCCACTCTGTCTGGCTGTTTGTCCGATCTTCTTAACATGATCACAGAGAAGATGTGTAGAACTCTATTTTCATCCACCTGAATGCATATCGAACATATTGATTCATCAGAAACATGAATACTGTACTTATCAAGTTTATATACATTATAATCTTATGTCATTTTTTTTGCTTTTTAACAACGTAGTTTGGCAAAATGAAAATGTTGTCAAAATGTGTTCAAATTGGCTTTTCACTTCGAAATTCACAAATTCAGGAAAATTTAAGAATTCAAATTGCTAAAATATTATATATTTTTTACGCATGACCGGTTTCCAGCTGATCAGCTGAGACACAGAGAAAGTAGGTCACAACGCCATTTCCTTTTATTACCTCTCCTATGAGTAGCCCCATCACCTCCTCTCTTTCCGTAGATAGTGCATGTGTTAAACACACCATATAGGCATCAGCCTCCAAATGCACGCTCTCTACAACCATTCTGATCGGTACAACTAGCAGTGCCTAGGCAGTCCCTTGCACCGACAGACCGGAAATCTCCCCGAGAGAGAGAGGGAAGAATTTACCTCCACGTAAAAGAGTTCACATTATTTGAATATGTGTCGTAGGACTACAAGGCTAGCCTGTGTCTTTCTCTCTGCCCAAAAATGAACGTATAACATGTACATTAAGTTTGAATGAAGATAACAATTCATTTTTCTTATTTGCATGTTTTCCTTTTATTTACTCATATTCAGTTTGATCATATAATCCAAGTGATTTAAAATTACGGTTAAAGGTACTCACTACACCTAACTTATACTTTTTAAAACACGTCATAGGATGGCGATTTTGAATGTTTTGTTAAACAGTTTATATTGTTCGATTGGGTTGTATATTGCGGTAGCTCAGTGGTTAAAGAAATGGGCTTCTGAACCGCAGATCATGAGTTCGAATCTACCTGGAGATTTTGTTCATGTTAACTTAATTAAATTATTGAAAATGTAATTTTTCATCCAAAATTGCACATTTTTTGCATATTAGGCTCCAATACTTCTTATCCATTATGGTATATCTAATAATCAAGTAAATTTCTGATGATTTGAGAAAATATTTCACGGTGTAGTGAGCCACTGTAAACACGTTTTGTTACATGTAGTAACTTATCATGCACGTTGGGAATAATTTTTTGTGATTTTTACAAAAAATGATGCCTCTGCATTTCTATTAGAAGTATGATCAGAATGATGTATGAAAAATATTTTGCATTGAAATCGGGAATGGACATGTGTACACGTAAATGCATATAAATCAGGACTCAACAAATCTTTTGTGAAAAAAAAATTATACACGTACCTTTAATATTGTTTTCGTTGGAAATTGAAAAAAATATTCATGAAGTATACTCATAGTACTTATAAAATGTAGTGTATTTTAATATTCTATTGCTAATTTTTTTTTCAGACATGCTATATTTTTAAAGCTGCGTTTTTTATACAACCGTGGTGCTAATTCAATCTAATTAAAAGTAGATCTTCCATCCGCTCCATCAAAAACCGGGGAGCAATTGACAATTTCTTTATTCTCTGAACTGCATAAATTACAGTGTTGAGTGCGGATGGAAGTTCTAATTTTAGTTAGACTGAATTGGCACCACGATTTTTAATTAGATTGGGTGCCAATTTTACTTGATGAGTGACGATTGGCGGGTTTGTCAACGTATACCGATACTGACTCTTGTGAAAAAGAAATTGATTATCGATAGTGCAGCTGAGCACTATGTTTTATAACGTAAGTTATGTAATAATATGTTTTACGGTGCGACCGTTGGGGCGAGCACAGCATGTGATCAAACAATGAATTATAATAAATTAATAAAATAAAATTAACAACGTGAAATTTGAATGCCAAAAAATAAAACATACCTATTTTTCAGTAAATTTTCATTATTCATAGTTTATAAGATTTGTTATAATTTATTTATTTAAATGTAGAACAGTAGTTTAATCTCAGATACAATGTTGTTAAATAATAAAGATTTTAATATATAAATACTCATTGCACTGCATCTCCTCTTTTAAAGTGATTGTGATTATGATTGATTGATTGATTTCCCCCTTTTTTTTTGCAGTAGACATTTTTTCTTAAACTTAAATATAAAACTTGACTCATCATAGAGCTCCCCCCCATGCTGATTTTTTTTTTCATTTTTGTCAATTTATACATAGAAAATCGACTTACCATGGATTTGCCCCTCCACTTAAAAAAAAATAATTAATGTTTAATTTTATTTTTAATTTACGCTTAAAAATATTTGCTAATCATGTTAAAAGAACATGGTCTTGTCCCCCCCCCCCCCCCCTCATGTAATAAATGGAAGTGAAAATAAAGAAACCATTGAACTGCTAAAGAGCTGAAGGATTAGAATTTTCATGATTTATTTTTCTTTTTGCTTGCAAAGATTTTTTGGATGAGGCTGCCATCCACCCACCCACCCCTTTAAAAAAAAGGCGCTGCTACGTATAACGTTACGTTTCAGGAAATTACCGTAATTATAGCGAGCGCAGCGAGGCGGCGCGAAGCGCCGCTCGCGTAGCGAGCTCCATAGACAACGTGTACGAGCGGAGAAAATTCGAGTGAAATCTGCACATTGTTCAAAGAAATTTTTATGAGGCCACGTGAAAACGTTCTACTATCCCAGTGATCCTTTGCGGTGCATAGCAACATGGTGGAACAGGAAGAGTTTCTACGGAAAATTCTTACCTAAAAATAGCATACATCATTTTCATTTAACAATAGAAAATCCTTTTAAAAACATTAAAGTAAACAACACATATGCTTACGTAAAATTTTTGCTGATATATGACGTCATTTCCTTCCCCGAATTTGTCCGACAATTTACGAAAACTGTCGAGCGCAAAAGTTAAGTATGACGTCACAGTGATCTCGGGCTATATATTCCAGCAATAAATTTAGAGGTGGATCAAGCATCTGTACTAGATGTAACGTGTAGAAAGTACTCAGTTTCAGTGTTAACGGTGACTCTTTGGCCGATTAGTTTTGTTTTGAAAATTTTTTTGCTCAGTTAATACGCATGCAAGTTCCATGCTAAATTTACTGTCATCTTGATCCAAACACATAATTATGCATACATTAGACCTGTAGGTGACAAAAATTATTAAAAAAGAGAAGAAAAAAAAGTCCAATCATTATTAGATCTACGTGCAGCCACGTCATTTTGTAATGAATAAATAAAAGAAATAAATTAAACTTTTAAAATATCTACATGTATTTGTTATAATTGCATATGTGGTCAAACCTTAAAATAATATTGGATAACACACTAAAAAAGGGTGAGGGCACATGTCTACAACGCTTATATAGCGTACAAAAATTAAAAAGATTAAAGACAAAATTGATGTCATGGAGGAAAATAATTAAAACACTGATAACAACAAGGAACAAAATGAGAAATAACACAGACACACAATTTATTGTTTACTGATTTTAATGATCATTATTAAAAGGTAAAGGAATGATAAACCATTATTGTATTTACATTAACAAAAAACCAAACGGCTTTGTGTTAATCTAAATATTTTAATAAGTCTGTTTAACATTTTATTAATGCTCATTTGTAGTTTGTTTAAGTGTATAAGCCAAGGAAGGGACCATTGGAATAAAAGTTTAATAACTTTGGGTTCCTTGTGGCGGTAAAAGTTTTCAAACAAAGCCCAAATTTTTTGGTTAGGGCAAGTCCACGGGTTGCATTTAACAATGATGACAGATGTGTGGTTGCTTCTGCGCTCGCCCCAACGGTCACACCGTAAAACATATTAGTGAATAAAATAATTGTGAGCATTCATCCAAATTAGTGCAATTTACAACTGTTTCCTGTATCTGAAGAAATGTCCTTATTTGTCAGCTGTTCTTTATCTTAGCCTTTGCAAGATTTTGAGAGGATTTTGGTCATTTCAGCAGATTTACAATAACTTCAATTAGAGTAATTTCCCCTTATCAGTGCTTATTGTGACGTCAAAGCTGACGTTGGTTAAGTGTCGTCTTGCTCTTTAAAACTCCCCTGAGATATAAAAGTATGCGAAGTATACTGTTTTATTTACTTAAAAAGCATGATGTTCTTAAAATTACACATCTTATAAGCTTTTCAAAGGTTTTACTTTGATTCTCGGGAGAACGTGATGTTGGAACGTGAGGTTGGAAACCATTGGTACTATGAATTGTGGGTCAAAATTGACTGACTCCGAAAAAATATATCGGATCAATGTGTAAATGTTTGTGAAGTCACACGATTATTTTTGATTGAAAGTGTACTGAGGTGAACTTTAGAGGTAACATTGACTGTATGTCGCTTACATCGTTATTGTTTTTACTGTCTAAATTTGTCTTGCTGATTCTCGTGAGAGTGTGAAGTGATAAAAATTGCCATGATTACAGGGAACTACTGGGACGATTAAAACGATGCATTACTGGTCCGATTTACTGACGCCAAAAAAATCCGTTGAATGAATGTGCAACTATAGTCCGAATTTTCTATTCACACACGCCTTGCCGGTAGAGCTCGCTTCGCGCCGGCGCTGCCTATTACATGTGTAATAAATAAATATGTACACCACAGACATCCAGGCATGTAGCATAGCTTTTCAGGGTGGAGGGGTCATAAGATAAGTAGAGAGACCATGCATACAGTTGTCTTTTACGTTTAGTTTCTTACTGAAACAAAAGAAAAAAATGCATACATTTATCTTAAAAAGGACCCCTAGACCAAATTCAACAGAACTGTTTTTACATGTACGTTTGTTCAATAACTTAACTATATTAGTAATATCCATTTCAATGTACTTTCCATTCTAAACTACTATACAGTTGTAAATTGTTATACTTGGTAAGAACCTCGTAAGTTGTAAGAACTTGTGTTCGAACCATTTGTATATGTTTATGCAATAAAATATGTTCAAACCAAAGGACCCCTCCTCCCTATAAACTAATGCTACGTACCAAATATGATTTTCCATAAAAACCGGAATATATATAGTTCACGCCATTCAGCTTCTACAATTAACAATGAATAGATATGCATACTACAGACGCATTCATGCGCGGATCTATAGGTCGGACCCCTGCCCCCTCCACTGGAAAACCATGTTCTGATTTCACATAGTAATATTACCGAAAATAGGAAATGCTCATGCAAACTGAAATAAGAAATTCCTTTTTAAATCTGAATACATTATGTAAATATCCCCCATTTCAAACATGTGTCATGTAAATTGTAGAATTTGAAAAATAATCTACATGGTACCTAAATTGATCAACAAGTGCATATATACGTTAACAAAAAAAAAATATATATATATATATATCCACCCCCTCTCTTACCTAGCAAACATAATATTACCTATAGCCTTTCCCCATCCCCGAAATATCTCAATGCTCGTTTAAAATATGATGTTAAAAATTAAAAGGTTCTGTCAAGTCTAAATTAAATGAATTTGAGCAATGTCATATAAAGTATAGCAGCATGAACGCTTGTCAGGTTCCCGAGACCCCTCTTCAAAGGGGTCTTGGGGCCTGACTACTTGAACGCATAATTTAAATTTGTTATTTTGAGAATATCAAAACTTTTTTTTTTTTACAATTTTCCGAAAAGTTCGAGTAAGGCCAAATCATAGACCAAAAGAAAAAGGGATGTCCCCTACGCCCGCCCTGACCCCGACAGTTTTCTTCTTCTATAATTCACAATTGACTACAAAGTCTTCAACTTACATGTATTTCATTCAACAAAGATGCTATGCATTTGTGCTTAATAAGTTTAAGGACTCGTTGCCCCATGCTCTATCAGTTCTGACAACCACCAGTTGCGTTTATAACTCAATATTATAAACGCAATCGGTCTCTTTTTGAAACGTTGGACCCCCCCCCCCCCCACCCTAAAAAAAAAATAAAAATTATATATATATATATATATATATATATATATATATATATATATATATATATATATATATATATATATATATATATATATATATATATATATATATATATATATATATATATATATAAACTATTGATAATATCATAATAGCATATTGATCCATAAAAGTTACTGTTCCAGTGGTTTTTCCTTTTTTTTTTAATAATTTGTTTATTGTTTTTTTTTTGGCGAGCATTGAAAATAAACAGTCTGCACGCAGAGCTGCTCAACTACTAAGTTGCGTTCATAACTCGAGATAAATCCAATATTGATCTCATTACAAAAAAAAAAAATATGCAAACAACACGTCTTAGTACATGCCTACATGTATGCTAATGACTTTATTTACTGAAATAACAGCAGAAAATATTGCATTGACGATACGGTGTTATAACTGATAAAGTGTTTATTGCTTGATTAAAGAACATGTTGAATATCAAAATAATTTAACCAGTTGCTCGATTTTGATATAGAATAGGGTCTAATCAGGGAAGTTAAAATTTTATTCTTAATACCTTTCATACATGTCATTATATTTTTCTTTTCTTTTCATGTTAATTAATGATAAAATTTATTTTTACTGAATAGAGTTGTGCGCCCTTAGAAAACTCTTTAATGTGAGAGATACGTTCAAACGTCGCCCACCCAAAATGGCGAGAAGGTGAAATTGCCTATCCCGTTTGTAAAGTTCATTTCTTTGTTTCTCTACATCCTCGCGGGATATCGGAAAGTGTTCTTTTCCTAATCAATGTGTTATGTATTCGAATAACAAAGAAGTTTCTGCAATGAATTACCTGAAATATACTTTTTAATATCCAACTTTTAAACGATAACAGCAATATCAGAGAAAATCAAGCCGTCATCATGCGAGAATACAAAGTGGTCGTTCTGGGAAGTGGCGGAGTTGGGAAGAGTGCATTAACAGTCAAATTTGTCTCTGGGACTTTCATGGAAAAGTACGATCCAACTATTGAGGATTTTTATAGGAAGGAGATCGAGGTGGATTCCGCACCATCGGTGTTAGAAATTCTGGACACAGCAGGCACTGAACAATTCGCTTCAATGAGAGATCTGTACATTAAAAACGGGCAGGGTTTTGTCATTGTTTACAGTATAACAAGTCTTCAGACTTTCCAAGACATAAAAACTATGAAAGAACAAATTATCCGTGTTAAAGGAATAGAGAACATACCAATGATATTAGTTGGAAACAAAGTTGACTTGGAACATCAGAGAGAAGTGCCACGCACAGAGGGCGAGACTTTAGGGCACATGTGGGGGTGTCCTTTTCTCGAGACATCGGCTAAAAATACCCAAAATGTGAATGAAATTTTTATTGAAATAGTTCGAGAAATGAACACTAGTCCAGTAAAGGAGAAAGGAAAATGCTGTCGTTGTGTGATTTTGTGAAAAAGGTAAAGGATGATTCAACTATTAACATCATGCCTCTGTTGTCTTTGCATGTGCAGTTAATAATAGAGAAGAGTTCATAAAGTTCTGACTGTCAAAGGAATTAATTGAATTTATATAATCATGTCTTGCATGTTTAGTCAGATTTGTTTAATTCATACTAAATACATAATCATTCACTAATCAAATCACACAAAACTTTAAGAACCTCAGTCTTTATAAGTATTTCTTCTGTCAGATAATTCTCTTATTAAAGCTTTTGAAAGTATGTATAAGAGAGGTGAAAATTATTTTATTAAATAAAAGCAGATAAAGTATTAGTATCTGACAGTGACTAAATTATCCACTCAGCGTGATAAAGATAATTGACTTTAAAGTTATCTTTATGTCATTTTTAATTGAGAAATGAACATGTGTGTCAACTATACAGCACTTCAAGATTGACTGTTAATATGAAGTACTGTATGAATGACTAACATACATGTACAATTCTTAATTTAATCAATAACTTGTACAAATCTGTTATTAATTTAGGTGTATTTGTTTTTGTTCTTTTGTTACAAGTTTTTGACATTGGTGACATTTTAGTGTAACTTAAACATCTGACTCAGCCACCTCCTGTCTTGATTTGTCATCTTCATTCATTCAGTACTGTCACATTCTGTGCGTGAAACATGGGAGAAAATGGTCAGTGTACTCCATGAAAGTCGTATATAGGATTTAAGTGGGATAAACGGATATCTTTGTGTATAAATATACACAATTATTTTGTCACTTACATTGCTTAGCAAGACTAGTTTTAAGTACCGGTAGATAATTACCCCTTGATGTCAATAGCAAATAGATATATATCTGATATATGAAATCATTCCTTTCACGTACAAGTAATTTATATGCACTTTTAAAAGTATTTCTGGAAGACCCTGTGTTTATGTCATGTATATATTTATTTAAAAGCACTCCTTATGTTATCAGTGGTTACTCAGAAAATAACATTTAACAAACTTTCTGTACATTCGACTTAGAGTTGTGTAAAATGTACCCTTGTGACCCTGACTTTTTTTATGTCAATTTAGCACTCTGCAAGTGAGACCATGACATACTAAGGGTTAAATATTTAGCAGTTTTGTTGGTCTGTGAATTTGTGGAATTTTTTTTTATCAACTTTATGCATATAGGAACTGTGTTCACTTTGGTTATCATGTTGACCAGGAAGTCATTTGCTTTTAATAGTGAAGTATGCCTCTTGACTATCATATATATTTATATCTTATGAAAACCCCCACTTGAAAGATTACTCCAAAGCATTGATATCAAAATGATAGGATGCATGATGTTGAACAAATACAACACTATGTTAAAACTATCGGTACGTCATGCTCAAGAATGGTGTGGAATCAAACGTTGATTTTCTTTTTATCCTCTCCCACCATCATGACCATAGTTAACAAAGATTTTTGACATCAAATAGTAAAAAATGGATCAACATCCAAAATAAGATGTATCTCTTAAATATTATACAATTTACATGTATCATAATATAAGTATTCAGGATGATCCTGAGCTTTAGGTTGTAGACATAAGTGATACATGTTAATTACGGTAAGTATTACAGACATAACTGTGCATTTGTGTCCTATTCTGAAATTCCATGTGATATTTTAAAAATCAAAACTGATAGATTCTATTTACTATCACAGTATTGCCAAATTTGCCATCATCAATACAATTTTATAGGTGGATCATTTTGTTAGACTACATGAACAGGGAATAACAATTATACATGTATGATATGCTTAAAGTTTGAATTCTGACACTCTAAAGTTTAATATGATCGACATTTATTCCTACTTTACAAACAATTGAATCACATTTTGTGGTATTCATAATATTATATGCAATATTTTATGCATGTACACATTTATGTAGAATCATCCAAATCAATGTGTTTACACACTGAGTGGAAGCCTTCATAAGGTTTCTAGTTGCGATGTATGTTGACATTCAATTGTGGAACATGAGCCTTTATACTATGTACAAATGCCACAGATAAAAATCCTATTTAAGCACCTTAGTGCTTAATACAATTTTAATACAAAGGTACAATTTTTCTTTACCACAGTGAAATTAACAGTATTAACCACACCTCATGAAGATCTGCCTCTGTTGTAAGGGTCTGTGAGGGGGTCAGGCTTATTGATTAATGAAAAAACAAAGGATGATAAGATGTTATATCAATTGAAACTAAATATCGTATGGTTTTGTCTCTTTCACTATGACAAAATGGCATTGATCATCAAAATTATTTTGCAACAGTTACACAGAGCAAGTCTTAGGTGTTTTGCATCACTTTTTATTACCGGTATACGGGGTTTAATTCTTTAAAAAATATGTATGGAAGTAAGTCGTCTCAAAATGACATAATAGTTAATACCAGTACTACTTGATAGTCTATTTTGACTGAAATTATCAAAGTTATTCAATTTTATCACTTTGGAATTCAAAGTTGTGTATTGACAAAAGACGCCGGTGTGAGGGAGTGATTTTCCCATCCGATTTACATATTTCTGAGAGGATTAAGTGCTTTGATAGCTCAGATTAGGTACTGTAGAGGCAGCGATTTTTAATCCCAGAGTATGTATACAGGCTATATAAGTAAGCTCTTTATATCACAGCTTATCCAAAACCTAATAGAGGAATCCTCAACTTAAACCTCTAGTGTCGGTTCTTCAATTCATGTAAATATATGCAGCCACATGTATGTGTACTAGATTTATGAATTTTTTGTATACATGTACTATTGGCATAAATTTTGTATAGATTCATGCTGTGTTCATACAGCTATTGTTAAAAAAAAAACGATTCTCGATCTAATCAGTTTAAGGCATTGTCAGAGTATGAATATATACACATCCCATGATCTTTTATTTACAATTTTTATAACTGTCTTCAAATGCATTTTTTAGCAGTGTTAACTGTTAATAATTGACAATATTTATTTTGAATTGTATCGAAAATAAATAATGTTTACTATACGTTTATTAAAATTTTATATGACACCTTTGAATTTGGCTATGCTGGATTATTTTATTATCTACTTACCGGTAATATATATAGCTATACCAAAAGCCAAGAATGTATAGATCCAACTTTCAACTTCCTTACTATTAATGTATGTGGAGGATTTAGACCTTCATTGAATGCATTAATAGATTTAAGTATACCTACATACTTTTACTTACTTATATTATATAAGGAATTTAAGATATTCAGATGGAATGTAAATATAAACAGTTATATTCTTTTTTGTTTGCTTGTATGGCTGACGAAGGAAGTGATAGGTGATAATAAAAGTTAAATTACCCCCAAACAGATATGTATTTTCTTATCAATGATCGCTAGCGTAACTTCACACCCACTTGAAACCAAAGGAAATATATTGTTAACATTATATATTGAAAGAGTAGAGATTGAGTTTGATAGTACATGTAGTATCAGTGGGCACAACGAATTAAAATTATTTGTTCTGGGCTGATATCAAGTTTTTCGTATATGTATGAGTTTTTGACTTAGTCTGACATGCATGTAGCAGGTGACACACAATCTGAATCAAGTGTATATTTATTTAAAATACGATTTTTTGCTTGTATTCCTTCTTGTGAAAAGTTAACAATTACAACTATTATACTTTCATGTTAAATACTGAAATCTGATTGGTTTTAATGCAGTTGATAATCCGTTCTATTACCCTTAGCAACACACTTAGCAACCGGTAATACATGTACAACAAATTGTTACATGCACGTAAATTATGCGCATATGGTTCGCATTAGAATTCACGTCATTTCTATATAAAAGCAGTAAATAATTCTCTAAAATTAAGACATTCAGTATAATAAAATAAATAGTGCCTGTTTGGGAGGATAACAATTGAAATTGACAACCCTCGAAAACCATTGTCAACCTCCGCTTCGCGTCGGTTGACAATGGTTTCCTTGGGGTGTCAATTTCAACTGTTACCCTCCCAAAAAGGCACTATTTATATAATGTTATATATTTCTCAACATGTTGATAACACAATGGTACATGTATTCAGACTTAAAAAGATCTATAGCATGCCTCATTGTGAATGACCATGTTAATTATACACCATATGTCCCCTGGTTTTCGTCTTTTTACTGGACTCTGATGGGTATGTGCTATTGATTAATGACAAGTGGTAGGTTTTGTGTTGTAACTTTACATCAATACATAGTTGTCTAATTAGTTTAGTGCAGGTATTGGTAATTGAATAGAATGCTCGATCGTTGAAACATAATACCAAAAGCTTTAGACAAATCAATTTCATTCATAAACACGTAGAAGTTGTGAATAATGGTAAGGCGGAAATAATAGAGCATTCCACAGCTTCTGATCATCTGATACACTTCACATGTGAAGTGTAAAATACATACTGCATGTATATCAATGACTGTTAAGACATACAAGGCCAATTTAACAAGACCATGGGCTTTCAATGTGGTTAAACTATCTAGTTCAGGTATCAAAGGATGTTTGAAATGATGGTGGCCCCAGGTGAAATATGCACTGATTTCTTGGCATATTTGAATTTTGATATGATGGTGTTAATATTACTAGCCAATGATGATGACTAAATCTATTGTACCGATACATAAACTCTCTGTTTTACACAAACTTAGTCCAATGGTCTTGTTAATATAGCTATAAAAACTTCCTTTTGTTTTGGTTTTTTTTTTCATCACCATTAGACTGAGAAAAGAAGGAGGATGTCAATTTTTGTCACATCCTTTTCCTTAGCAGTTTTAAGTTCCTGTTGGTTTTATGAATTAACTTTTCCTGCTTCATCAGTAGTTTATGATTTCAGCTTGTTTTTAGACATGACTATAAAAATGTCTCTAGTTATTTGTTTAAAATGATACATCAGTGACCTGTCTGAGCCATATCTTAATAAATCTTTTATTTTTCTATTGCAGGTAGAAAATAGTTGACCAATGAAAACCAAGAATCAAACCATGTAATCCTGCCTGGCTGTTTCATTGTTGCCTGGCCAAGTGCTTTTTTGTTACTCCAGTAATGAACCAATCAGATGCCTTTTTGCATGTGTAACCATGACTACATCTTGCATCAACTTACCATTCTGGAAAGAAGACTTCTTCTAATGCAGGCCAGTTTCTGTTGACAATTCTTTGGTGCGAGCTATAGCTGTTGAGAACAAAATTATAGAAGAGATGTCTGCTCCAGTGTTTCCATAATATCAAAAACAAAATGAAGAATCGTCATCACTTTTGTATTGCAAAAATTGTTTATATACATTCTTAATTTTTTTTTACAATTTATACTTAAGGACTAGGTCATTGATTATTTACGATAGAAATTCATAGAGTATGGCATGTAGAAAGATTCAAAGCATACTATTTTCTTGTTTTAATATATCTTGGATATGTATTTGGCTTGTAAAACCATGTCACATAGGATTGTATAGTAAAGGGGTGTATGAAAATGTATATATTTTACATGTTGTACTATACCTTAGTGATGAATAGTAGTGAAATCACATGTGATTTTTACCCAGCAGAGTAACATTATTCATATTAATAGATATTTGTCATTTGTGTCAAACAAGTAGAGGCCATTTATTGTTGATTATGCATGTTGTGCAATGATATATTATACCATGATTATTATGCTTGTATATAAAATTAAAGTATTGCAGAAGCTTTAAAATTCATGTACACGTACGTTTCTATACTTAATCTGAGAAATCAATCACTAGGTGTGATATTAGTCAAATGCTTTGTTAATTAAGCCTTATAATTTTGCCAACAACTGTCAAAATGTTTGTAATTCTGTATATATTGAATTTTTATATTGTTTTTTAACAGTATGTTTGTATATATACGTCACAAGCATCTCAAAATCCAATGGTATTACAGTTGAGTCATGCAGAAAAAGGGAATGTGTGCTACTGGATTTTTTTCAAAATTTTTTTAATTAAACTTTTAAGATAATTTAACTCAACATTCAGAATAGACTGAAAATTACATGCAGATACTTTTAAATTATATGCAGATAATTTTAAATCACATGCGGATAATTTTTAATTACATGCAGATACTTTCCGCAGGCAATGGCATTTGACTCAGTCCCAATATCAAACAGTATTAGGCATATCGTGTAGATCGAGACATGAAGAAATGGCAACTTCTTTCTGATATCTTAAGCCAAACAGAAGAATTATCAAACATTAAGTACATGTTGAGATAGCACAAACTTCTAGTTAAAGTATATAGAGAACCATTGTACCATAGTAAATATCAGTTCATACGATTTCAGATCTATCTATGACATTGTATAAAAAAATTATTCTGTAATGGAAAGAGGAAGTTAAAGTAATCTAATTAAAATGTGTAACGATTGTATAATACCATAGTGCACATATTATAGAATATTTAGATTCATATACACGTATATTATTTTTCCAGGAAATTTGGAATGAGTAAAACAGGATTTTCTTTTTAAAAAATGTCCATGATTGTACATTCAGTGGGTGATTGAAGTGATATAGGACTAGTGCCATATAGGGGAAGAAAATTGTAATGTTTTCTTTATAATTATTAGAACAGACAGATTTTGAAATGTAAAAAAAATAGATTAAATAGGTGTTAATTTAGAAAGTCAGACAAAATGAACTTGTGTTTATTTTTAGTTTAAGTGGGTACTTGTTCGTGTTGTGTACTTTAAAAAAAATGTTTTTGTGAAAATAGGTTGACAACAGAGAGTGAAAGGCCTTGTTATTTTTGGAGGGGTGTAAAGATTTCTCTGTGTTAAGGATGACTGTATGGCGGCCCCTTGTGGTTACATAACGGTCAAGATTGTTGCACTTGCAGACACTTGTGTACAAGTAGACATTGGATTAGGCTTGCTACTTCATGTTTAGTCAGTGTGAAACACAAGTTGTAGGATGTGTAATTTTAAGAGTAAAAAATGCCTAAATAAGAAAAATTATTCACCAAAAATATGTACGGTATGTAAAAAAAAATTGACGTATCATCCCAAGATATTCTATATATAAATGGGTTATAAATAAGGAAGGGAAAATTTTTTTTCAGGGTTCGTCATTTATTCATTGATAGTTCTTATGAATTTAATTTTAGATTTACTTCCCTTGGCTAATGGAAGTTATGATAACAAAAGGAAACAAAGGAAAAAAAGACTTTCCTGATGTGCGTTTGTGGGGGTATATGTACAAATAAGTTGTTAAATTTGAGACTTTTTGACTTTCGACACATTTGTAATCATTATTGTCAAGATGTTTCAAACTTAATTTGTACAGATAGGAGAACATGTAGAAAATCTTGAGCCACTCTAAAGAATTTGGGTGAAATGTTGAAGTGATATACTTGTAGCTTGTTGATATGAAAATGTAATTTTGGGTTATGTTTTTCATAGACTGTGATTCACTGATTTATATGGAATACATGTATTTTCGAGGAAGGACAAATAGAATGGTATATTTATAGCTTAAGTTTAAAAGTTCAGTGAGCTTTTATCCAAGTCTGCCAGAAATATTGAAATGGCTTATTTGAAAGGAGGTCATGCATGTTGATTTAACACATTGTCATTGTGGAACTGATATTATTTATTAACATATATATACATATTAATATTCATGTGCATCAGGAATGTACACAGGTGTTAGGCAATATTATTATGTTATACAGAATGATGTAAATGTATTTATGAAATAACAATTTTCTCCAGAAAGGCGATTTTGTGAGAAACGAATCCAGTTACAATTTTTATTTATATTCAGATCTTTACTGTACATGCAAAACTGCACAAAAAATGCTAAATCTGATTTTGATGATTGTTGTATTAGGGTTTTAGCAATGGCTGACCGTTTAGCAACACCTGTAGTCTGACATAGTGACTGCTCAGTGTATATTACTTAGCTGTAGCTTGCTTGGCTATAAGTGTACTATTTATACACACCAATCAGCATTAAGATGTAAATCAAGGTCAAAGGTCACTGTATAAAATTGAGAGCTTCCGTTTTATTTTATCCATGAATGGTCACATTTATGATTTTTTTAAAAAATCTGTATTTTAAAAAGAAAGAAAATTATTATTTTTGTGTAAAATTTCTGTGAATTTGTGTTTTTGAAAGGCTAGATTTAAGCTTGCAATTAGAAATCTCACGATTATTGTTTCAGTTGTCGATTTTCAAAGTCTGTTCATTTCGTTCCTGATTGTTTCCCTTTTTATTCTTCAGTACCTCTATTTTGTATTATCATCGACAGTTCTTGCTTTGTGTCAATGTGATTTGAATACACTCACGTAACAAAAGAAAACCTTTATAATAAAATGTATACTCTGAATTCTGTTTTCTTTTCTGTTTCCATAACCTTTTCTTCGATACACCCTTTGCTATTCAAAGAAACTTCATCCCTCTCCAATTACGAGCTTCCATGTACCAAAGAAAAAGATGGAAAAATCCGCACTTTTTCCCTCTGGACAAGAGATTATTTTACATGCTTTGACTCTGGTCCTCCCAATTCCGACGGATAATGTGTATTTGCTATTCAATGAATTGTTGAATAGATGACTAAATATATGTATTATTCAAAGTACAGAATTATCTTTATGAAATGTCGCATTGTGACTGCTATTCTGGCATCATTGCTTCAGTGTCAGTTGTTAAAAAGATTGCGATATTTTAAATCGATATTAATGTACATAAGAAACTGCTATCGTTTTGAAAACAGTAACAATTACATGTATCCTATTTCTCCAGTAATTTGTTGTACAGAATCACCACTCTCTCATTCATTGTACTGCTTAGAATGGAATTTTAGAGAATGTTTTTGTATAAATTGTGGGGAAACACTCGTAAAAAAAAATCAGTGTAATCCACAAGGGCCGATAACATACGATCATTTATTATTCGGTCATTTCCATGTGGTATGGTATACATGATATGGGATGCCGTAATATCAAAACATATGTTACCGGTCCCCGTGGTTTTATTATTCAAGAAATACCAAACTATATTTACACAATCAAGACAAGTTGTCTATTTTTATTTTTAATTAACACAAAATGTAATTATAAAATGCGTCCAATCTCTGTCATATCAAGAAGACAACAATCGGACCGTCGGTGTATTATGCAGATTGAGTGCATATATCGGTAGCTTTACAGTGGGTGGGGCAGCTTATACATGCAGATAACATGACATAAGCCCGGTACTCCCTTTGGTAATGCAGTAGGCCTACGCAGAAGAGGACCCCACTTAAGATACAAAAACTCCACCCCTCTATGTCTCAATATCGAAAAACCCCGCCCTTTGTATCTGCAGCAGCAGTTTTAGAAGTAGCCATAACAACCAAAATTTTTTCGAAATCTTTGGGAAGGTTTACCTGTGTGGAATGTTGACAAATTAGCAACATTTTAATGAAGAAGTAAATTCGTTCTTTAACTTCTAAAGTTTGGGTCGAGTCGTCCATTTACTGGGTGCATACAAATACATTTTGTCATGCATCATATTGTTGCAAATATTTTTATTCGTGTAGACCCAATGAATTCAAAATTTACAATGATACTTTGACACTATCGACTTAGAACTGTTACTGAACATCAATTGATAGAAATCATTGATTCATGGGGACAAAGATCACGTGATTTAGGCACTAGTATGTGCACTAGTTAGAACTTGCTTTCAAAGTTCAATGCTACTTATCAAAGTGCCTTACCATTGATTTGTTGTACTTGAAACAAAATCAATGCGGGTGATGATTCTTGCACTTTGAAAATTGATAAGATAGTCATTTGAATAATTAATGCAAAATCATTATACATTATTAAACACTTTTTGTCAACAATGTAGACTTTTCTTGTTCTCTTGCTGCTGTATTTATATATGTAAACCCACAAATAACATGCGAGTAAGTGTCTGATAAAAATATTTCTTCAAAATCTTATCATGGAAATGTTATTTGTATAGTACATGTAATTAAAATTAACGGAAAGGTCTAGAACTATGCTTTTATAAAAAGATGATCTGAATTTGTACACGAGATTGTTTTACTGATTTAGTGCACCTTTTATCAGCCCTTTTCCCTTTAATAGTTTCAAACACTAAATTCGTAATACATTCATTTTATTTGACGATATACATGTAATTTCAATTAATTAAAAAAGATACATTTTTAAGTATGTAATTGTTCCAGTAACAAGTACCTGAAGACAAACCTTAAAATGTTCAGCTTCTTTCTATGAATGAAAAAAAGTTAAGAAAGAAGCAACAACCAAAAAACAAACAAAAAACAAAAACAAAAAACAAGACAAATAATGCCCCCGGAAATACCTGTACATCGTAATGAAAAAACCCCCACCACATCACCCCTCCCAAACCCCCTACCCTCAACAAAACAAATAGTGAGACAAAGGCACCCCCCCCCCCCCCCCGAGTTAACATTTTATTGTTTGCGATATTGAATGCAGTTTATGCGGATTTGAATGCAATTACGATACTTTAGATGTCTTCAAAACAGCAGTGATGATCTGAGGATTGGTGTAGGTCTGATCATTAGGATGTCCAGGGAAGACGGTATATACAGAGTTGAAAAAAGTGCACTTCCTATTCTTTGTGATTGGTAGATAGTACATGTAATTTAATGATGTGAATATTGTTTCATTTGTTAAACTGTTGTTCAAAGCATTGGCGATAGTTTGCTGGCGATCTACCTTACATAAAATTAGACATTTTCAAAGAAACCTAGTCGCGATTTGAGACCAAAAAATATTTTTTATGTTTAAAATGCTTAACTTGTGCATTTTAAATGACTGGCTAAAATTTGGATGTAAGATGTAAAGTTACAAGCGAGATATAGAGGTAAGAAATCATTGTTACGTTATCAAAGTTCGAGTCTTATTATGTAAAGAAATGACCAAATATTTCTGACAAAATGATTCTTGGCAAACAAGATAAACTGATTCAATGTGTTCATAAATAATATCATGAACAGAAGAAAGCTACATTTGGTTGAAACATGTACAACACATAATGTAAACAATAACGACTATTTTTTGTATATATCTATATAACTGTTCGACTCTACGATAATTTTATAAAACAAACGCAAGCTAAGCTAAGCTAAGAACAGTTTAGATAAAGACAGAATATATATATATATATATATATATATATATATATATATATATATATATATATATATATATATATATATATATATATATATATATATATATATATATATCGCAACACTGAAACCATTTTTTTTTCATTAAAACATTTCCAAGATTTGTTGCATAACTAATAGCGTTAATTTCACAGAGGTTGTCAAGTGAATCATCCGTGAAATTAGTTCACACAAGTTCTCCTGAATAATGCAAAAGTAATGCACTTTTAAAAAAAAAAACCTATATCTATACACTTTATTTTCTGATTTTATTTATACACAAGAAAAAAAGTCTTCAACAATATAGTTATATAATAGAAGCATATCTCTAATTATTGCTCATAAATATTAAATGAGCTATAAATCGGTTTTTGCATTTACCATGGTTGAGAACAAAATGTCAATTACATTGCAAGTCTGACAGTGTCCTCTATCAACCCGCCCAGTATACTATTACTATTCTATGGTTGATAGTTTTACCATAGCGGCCGTGCAGAAGATTGTCTATATTAAGTTGCTTTAGCAGTTGTAATTATGGCGATTTTAGTGTGAAAGGTTATAGGGTAACATCATTCCTGATTCTACTACGGTTGTTACTTGACACTTTATTGATGATGGTAATATGTCGGTAATGTTAGACTGTTTTGGTATTGGTGACGACAGCGTTACATGCATTTATTTACTGTTTTCTCTGTAGAATTCTAGCTGGTAACGGCAATATTAATGCCATAACTGTTGTCATCTCTGCTTAAATTCTGTGGATTTTGCCTTGAGGTATCTATATATTTTTGTTATATTTGAAAAATATACATTTTTCCATTTTGCGTGCCGACCCAAAGCCTATTTTTGCGATCACAGGCAAGTGACCAACATTGGTCAAGTTCAATTAGCTTCTTATCGAAGCGACCATTGGCGGTCAGCCTATACACAGAATTATCACCAGTATTTACGACGTAAACTCGTCCTTCGGAATCACAGCATACTCCACGTGGAATGAATTCCGATTCTTCCTTGCTGTCTGGGCTTTTCCCGTCAAAGTAATTCAGCTGATTTCCCTCTGAATCCGTAAGCTGAACCTGAAGGGAAATCCAGTCTGAAATGATAAACCAGTTTTCCTTTTTTGTTAATGGCAAGTCTAGCAGGATACTTCATCATATTTCTTCCCATCACTCTTTTCTCAGTCTCCATGTTTACCATCTTCACCATGGACGCTGGTGGATTTTCGCTGCAATTGAAGAAGACGTCCTTTTCCGTTAAACTAACAATTAGCGCATTACTTTCTTGATTATAAGCTAAACCGCGAGCGCAGCCTTTTGTCCGAAGAAATGTCTTCGGATCGGCATTTCCATTAGTTTTGATAACTTTTTTCTTTGCATTACATGAGAAAAACAAGTTCCCTTGCCCATCGCAGGCAATATCATCGAGTTTATAGTCGCAAACAAAGGAATCGAGACACGTTCCCCTGATGTCGAATAACTTGGCCACTCCTTGATTTCCAATGCACACCCAGGCTTTGTCGTCATCCAAGCACGTGATCCCCGTCACAAGCTCCTCCTCTATTTCACAATCAAACCTCTTCAGTAGCTTCAGATTCCCGCTCTCTTCGTCATCACTGGCAACGGACAACACCCCAAATAGATCTCGCACTTTTTCTTTCATCATTAACCCCTTCACGAACGAAAGTTTTGCATTATCCGTTTTTGGAGCTTGAACCGTGGCGCATTTCACGGATTTCAACCTTTCTATCAGTTTTGTGCCGTGCAAAATGATATCTATGTCATTGCCTTGCTGTAAGAGAATATCTGAAAATTCATATAGTCCAAGATACTGCAGTTTTATTTTTTCACATTCTTTAATTACGTTATTGTCAGGAGTGTATTCCAAAACTTGACCGGAATATTCATCTTGAATTTCGTCGACTAACTTATGGAAAAGCTGAGCCTGTTCTTTAATGATCTCTAGCAGTCTTTCTTCTTTATCCAACATCTTGTTTTTGCTTTTTTGGGCTTGTGATTTTTCGTTGGCCATTTTTGCGATGAATTTCTTGTGCTCGGTTTCCTCAATTGCATTTTCCAGAGCCTGTTTGTACTCTACCACTGCTTCAGACATGTTTTTACACTCATGACTTTTATGAAAGGTCATGTTGCAGTCCATGCAAATCGGCTCTTTACATGTCACACAGAAATATTTTAATTCTTGTGAAGAATGCTGCGCACACAACGAAAGGCCCTGTGAAACTTTTCGGTCACCCTTTTCGTCAATAGTTACAATTTGGTGGCTTTTTGTTCCTTGGAGTTTGGAATGCATTCGCAGACAAAATGAACAAAAGTTCTGTTCACAGGAAAAGCAATAAAACTCAGCCCTGGTTTTCTCTCCACATACATCACATTTCACGATAGCGTTCCCGTCCTTTTTAATATAGTACAAGTTCTTGGGAAATCCCTCTTCAATATTGTGTGGAACGTTGCTTTCGGCTCCACAAAGAGTACAATTGTACGTCGATTTCGCATTTTTAGCCTCGATTTGGTACTTTAGACAGTCATTGCAAAAGGAATGGTAACAATCCAACAATCTGGGGTCTTTGAAGTTGTCATAGCAAAGAGTGCATTTGAGACTATTAGGATCTTTTGATTGCCTACCTACTTCATTCTTTTGCTGAACCTTAGCGTCTCTGAGGTCATCACTACTTCCCTGGCCGGAAGTTGGACTCGCCATTGTAAATTCTAGTTCATTAGTTTCAAAATCTCAATTTGTTGATGAAAACGCAGCAGAACAACTCTACGGTCTCCGAAGCAAATGAATCCTCTTCCTAACTTTAATAAATTATTTATCGTTCTCAATCACAACTGCACACCTAGAACTAACACCGTGCTTCTGATTGACTAGAATCTCACAAACTAGCCATTTTACACATTCCAAATAATAAGCTTGGATGCGCTAAATTGTCACAGGTACAGTGTTCATGAAAATCAATTGCTTTCTTCTGTTTAGCTCTTTTAAATGATACGGTATCACCTATCGCCAATTAAATACATAATTTATCTTCTGTTCCTACACCATAGTTATATAGCATCACCCTTATAAGATTTGCGGAGTGCTGTATTGCAAAACGGTTGCGCTTCTTGTTTAGACATAACAGAATTGTAGACCGTGCTGGGGATGCCATTTGATCACGATTGATTTTTTTCTCAATTATCCATCCAACAGTCTCAATTGCTTGGCTTTAAATTATAAATTAATGGAAGGAGATTCAGAAAGTCAGTTTTCAATGCTATCAATCAACTATTGATTAGATGATAACTGAAGACATGGTTAATAATTTTTATCCCTTTTGTTTAAAAATTGAAATCTTTTTCACATTAATCATAATCAAAGGATGATACATTTTATATAAACCACAAATTACATTTTTTTTAAAAATTGATTTAAATTTGATTGATGGTAATTACTACTTTGATCATATACTATAGTTGGTGATGTTGGCATACATCCAGACACTTGCTCTTCACTGCAACTTAATTTAAGCTTCTTATGGATAAAATGTTTCTCTTTGTTTACTCTCGTCTTCAACTCGGAAACATAAGGAAAAAAAGATTAAACATTATTAATTACTCAGTTACTGCAGTTTGCCCTTTGAAATCAATAAATAATTCATTGCTTTCTATAACAGTTACACTTTCTTTTTTGCTCCGCACGCTTTTTATACTTTATACCTTATCGCAAGATAACATAATTGATCAGAGAATGCAGTTATAATTTCAGATTTTTGATAGTCGTGCGATAGTTAAAACTGACGTTTTTTTTAAAAACAACACATTTCTATAAAAACACTAATTTGCATGCAACTCCTAGTATGCAAACCAGTTAAACACTAGTAATTTAAAAAAATAAAACGAACACCCACACCATCCCCCCCCCCCAAAAAAAAAAATTAATAAAACCAAAACAACCAGAGGTAAAAAAAAAAAAGAAGTAAAAAAAAAAAAACAACAAAAGGAAAACTTTGGTTCCAATTGGGCGTCATACAACGTGACATCAAGTACGCTTTAGTCCACACACACGTCTGCTTCTTTGACTACTAGTATACTGTGAATGAGATTTGACACATAAACTATCTGTGTATCCATGCAGTCAGAGGTGGAAACTTATGTGCATGATTTTTTAAACAGGAACAAGTGCGAAGAAGCCATAACATTTAAGGTTATATGCATATCAAATTTCCTTGCATTGAAATTGCGTCCAATCGAGGCAATATTTGTTTCACGTGCCAGATATTGTGTTTGTTAATTGCCAGATGTTTAATTTGCTTATCGAGAAATTGTCAGCTTGTATGATTTATACTGTGTTTCTTCATATTTTTATTAATACATGTATAAGGTATTTGATGAAATGAGTCATTACGGGATCGACACATTTGTAGACATTGCGATATGATCCAATTTCTGTGTGATTTTTTATTCAAGTATTTGAAAAAATCCACATGAGGTTATCGGCCGTTTTAGCGAGCGGTGATCAATCTTTTTAATTAATTGATCACCAATTACCCGGTAGGAATTTTGTAAATTGATAGGTTGGACGCTTCAAATATGCTAGAATACAAACAAGAGTCCTGTTCACATACATAGAAATAGTGTAACAAATGAATTACTTCTCCCTTTTTTAATTCCTTTCAGAAAAGCGTTACACCATTTTCATCTCTTTGCTGTGTGCCTGTGCTTTCACTTAAGGGTCTCCTATCCTCAGCCTCAAAGTGGTTTTTTTTTCATCATAAAAATGTTATTTTCTTTCAAACTTTAAAAATGGAATGAGATACCGCTCTTTTCTACCTAGAAATGCCTGTAAATGAGCTCGTTTTCAGTTCTGTCCTGTTAATTAGTCTGAGTGCCACGTGGTCCCGTGATGTCATTGGTGTCATCCTTCGAAATTTATTTTTAAAAAGATGATAATTACTAGAAATGATAATTGGCCAAAATAAACACATTCTTTCCAAATTTTAGCATAAAAAGTAATTTCATATTTCACAGCCATCAAATAATACTGACAAACATGCTAGAATATTAAAACATAAGTTATCGTGATGGTGATAATTCGGATATTTAGGCCAAAGAAATACTGAATCAGCAGAAAATACGAATACTTTTGCAATATTGACCATAGGTGAAACAATAAAAAGAGAAACAGAATTTACAAAACTTTATTTTAAAGTATAAAAAAATAAAACATAGAAAATGGAAACAAAATTCAAATTGTTAAAGTAAAATTTGTTCCGCTGTAATTTGGTTTTGCTTTGTGTTCAATGTTTGAAAATAAATACAAAATCTTATGTTTAACTATACTATAACAAAAAAAGACCAATCATAACTGGGTAAAAATGAATGTATACATTAATAATGCTGCCCTCAATCTTCTAAACAACGTCTAATTTTTCATTAAAACCCTTGTTTAAACACCCAGGATCGTCCACTTTTCGATAAATACCCGAAGTGTGAGCCGCTCCTGTGGCAATTTCAACATTTGAAGCATAATAGTGACGCTCTTCTTTTTTCGATAAAGGAAGTGACGTCACGCCAGTAAAAAGTGGAAGAAAAAACAGAGTCGTGAGCATGACAAGCAATAAAAGGGCCTGCTCTACGAACAAAATAACGATAATGCTGGAAACAACGGCGAAAACAGTGTAGCCCCAAAGATGCTTAAGGCTGGATATAAAACAGTTGGAGTCTTTAAACTCGTCCTCTACCGCTCTCTGTGGAATCCATTTGATGTTAGCTCCAAGGTTAGCTTGGACAGCTTTAACAAGTCTAACACACCCTACTATTGCCTCTGGTGTAAACTGTAAGATAGAAGCCACAGTTTCGATTAATACGTACTTGTAGTTCTTTTTGTTGCACGTTGCAAATTTTGGAAACACTAGCACTAAGAACATTACAATTATGATGGAAGCGTATCTATAACGGAGATGAACACTGATATGGATGAGAACATAGAATAATAGGAAAGGCTTCATCATCATCTGTCTCAAAGCCGCATAGGCGATGAAGCTGCTCACGAAATCTAGATGAGACTCTGTACGAAGTTTTGTTCGATTGAATTTATCTTTCTTCATCTGCTTTTGAATCCACCTCATAAGTCTGCCAACAGCATTCTTCCAGAAATACATCGCTAATAACACTTCTCCTCTATTCCATCGTCTTTCTCGAATGTTCCATGTCACAAAGTTGTATGATGGCGCCTCCAGAAGATGAACGGATCCCGCATAGAGAGGCTGCAATATGGCTGCCTCAAAAGTATCATGGCTCAGCACATCGATAGGTACCCTCTCTATCGGGTTTTCTCTCGTTCCGATCACTCTGTCAATGTAAACTTTATTTTTTATCATTGCTTTTCCGAAATAGGCTGACTGACCGAACAAAGCCATAACAGCATTGGTCATTGGCTCGTAAATTGCTTGTCGCATAGACTCTATATGCATAAATATCGTGTCTTTATCAATGCAGTATAATTTAATAGCTGGCTGTATGATCCCCCGTTCTGGGTTTGCCGCTGCTATAGACAGCAATTCATACACACAGCCATCAGGTACACCCGTATCGCCATCGAGAACAAGAGTATAGTCAAACTTCCTTCCAAAGATGTTGTTTACGTCCTCGGAGTTGTGAAACAGAGGTTCGGAATAAGGTCTGGCGTCACTTCCGTAGTGTTCCCAGTCACAGTAGGTAAAAGCCAGGTCATCTCCTTCAGAGAGGAGCATCAGGTCCTGGTACTGACCACATTTACGGAGCACGCGGCTCACGCGATGGACCACCATAAACTCACGTGCAAAACGATCACAAATATCGTGCAGATACTCTGTTATGAACACAGATTTCTCAACGTCTTCATACAACTTCCACAGATGCTCCAGATGTGCGGAGTTGATAGAATCGAATTCATTCTTAGCGAAAGACACACCCTCTTGAAACAGCTGATCATATATCAGCGATCTGTACTTTTGGACTACTTCTATTTCATAGTCTTTCAGTTCTTGTGGGCCAGTTGCACTGACCAACACAGCGGATACATTGGGACTTAAATTTCCCATAAATGCCTGGAACATATTATCAAGACAGTCGTCTATCTCATCTTTGCTGAGGGCAAGGAGGTTATAGTTTAGAATGAGGGTAAATCTATCACACTTGGCTCTCTCAGGGTCCCTGGTTTCTCCCCCTATTAGTAGTGTGGCAACCGTCTGCATAGGAAACTCCATCACGCTCCCCTGCAGCACCCCCAGGACAACAATGATGAAGATTCCGTTGATGTAGTTGGTTCTCGTCCAGTCCACGTTCAACACATTCAGCAGGATGGCGAAAAAGGACAGTGAGATCCATATTCCGAAGAAAACGAAAACCCTCTTGTTTCTATTCATTTTAAGTTAGCTGATGGCCCGAAACATCTAAAGGTAAAAAGCAAAATAGCCGATAATGAATAACAATAATTAGAATTATGATTGTTATTCTTAGACCACAATAAAAAAAATAAAGAATTTCTTACCGCAAAGAAAAATATCCTAATAGATATTCGTTCAACAGTTGTTAGAATAGCCACACTTTCGCCTAATTTACACAGGTAACTAATTAGGACGCGCTGTGTATACAATCTCGTCAAACAATCGTCGTTATAAGGAAATCAAGCCGAAACACAACAAAGGGCGTGCATATGAACAGGCGATCCATCACAAATAGAGGAACGATGCAGAGGTGTAGAAACTTTGTGATCACTTCCAGTACATGGCGACCCCAAACAGGGAAACCTTGGACAGAACAAACAATGCATGGCCCCTCCTTACAAAACACGCGAACACCGGTGAATGACGTGAGCCCGAACTGATTTGCATAATGTCGTGGGATCATCAGTTAATCAAGATTATAAGAGGTCTATGCTATTTATTACCGCACAAATGTTTTATTTCAAAACTTGATAAATTGTAAAAATGATTTAATAGAGGATTTCCTGAGAACTGCCTGACGATCAATGGTTTGCATTCGTGACTCTCGCACCTGTAAATAAGGTTAGGCATGCGAATTAATGCTTTTTTCTGCCTTTATGAAAAAAAAGTCATGTCATTTCAAATGTGCATTGTTTTGATTTGCATTTTATTAATATTCAGTGCCGCACAAGGCCATTTAGACTTTGAGAATGCCGTCTAACAAGTTTTGTTATTAAGTTTGTCATTGTTGTTATGCTTATAAAAACACTGATTATATAAGTAATATCAAATCATTTCTGGACGACATTAGACTTCCAACTAATTCGCTGGTTTCTTTTTTTCCCCCCAGATATACGATAAACCAAAACCAACAAGCGTTATTCGTTCGACTATTTTAAAAATATTATACAAACCCCTTTTTACTTTTATAGAAATAAATCTAACGAAATGAAGTTGTTGTTGTTCTTTTTTCATATTTCAGCCCGTGACACAAAAAAATCAGCTTGAGTGGAAATTCATATTTAGCAAGTTAAACATAAACTACCAGTATGACACATAAAACAAACGTTTTTCATATGTTTATTGCACACACCGGGTTTTTGTGAAATTTCATTTTAATCTAATTTTTCCCTCTCCAGTAAAGGAAACAATTACAATACGACACAACCCCACACTGAAATAAAAGAAAACCCCGTTATGAAATTAAAAAGACGTTTTTATGTCTTTATTTTTAAAAATATTATTTGGTATCAGTGGTGGGAGTGATAACATTGACTAATGATCGCCCCCGTAATAAATGTTTAACTCCCTCATTAGTCACAAAGTCAGCGCTGTGAGACAGGAACACGACCCGCTCCACTAGAAACAGCACACGCTCCGACTGTTAACTTAAAGCGAAGGATAAAACAGATTGCATAAAACTGCCCCCCCCCCCCCCAAAAAAAAATAAATAAATAAAAAATTAAAAAAAATTAAGAAATAAGAATATTGACTCTTAGCAACCCGTAAATATACTATGATGTCAATCATTAAATATGTACATGTATATTTCAGTGATAGAAACGTATTAATTTTTGAATATTTTTATTTTTCAGGAGATTTAAACTTCAAATCATTCCATTACATAAGGAATATGTACATGTAGTCTTAATCCGACATATTTTATTTTCGTACCCCCCCCCCCCCCCCCCTCAAACGAAATATTGAAAACGGCTTAGAGCTTGTTCAGAAATGTCAAACAGTTAAGTTATGTCAATTTTACAAGACAGCCTAGATGATAAAATGAGAAACTAGGTATTTAAATGAGATAGATATAATACTTAACTCAAGGTAAGCCAAAAAGGGGGTAACATTCTTGGATTTATGGTCAATTCACTGCGTTGATCAAACAGCCATAGTCAAATACATGTTCACAGGTTTTGACTACTGTCTTGTCAAATATCTGAAATGATTGCTCCATGGGTTTGACAAGAGTTTTAAGTGTCGTCAAAGTAAATACATAAAATAAATCATTTAAAATTGTATTGTGAACATGTTTACACTTTCGACATTTACATTTTGACTGCAATCAATGCCTTTGTTAAATCAGACATTCAAAGAGTTATCTGAAATTCTTCTTCCTTTACAATATAGAATGTATCTATTGTTAGGATTAATCAAAATCAAACACGTGCTAGATTGTCGGTTTGGATGTATATCGACTTTATTTTTTATTTATTATCATTGCTTATCGAACCTTCATTATTTGAATGACCTAAAATATTAATGATTAGTTAGAGAAATAAACACAATACACTTCAAACAAATAATTACTAAGTACTTAAATACATAGAAATAACAATTTGTTTGAAGTTTTTATTTCCTAAGTATATATATAGTTTAAATCGAATGTATCAATTATAGTATAATATATAAATTATATACCATTCACACAATAAAGCGTGAACTCGTTTTCAAAACGAACTCCGATCCTCAGCAATGTTCGATAACTCTAAATTATCCGGATTTTTTTTTATTCGTACCATAAATCTGCCATTTATCTAGATAAATTTAATTAGTTTTGTAGTGTTAATATTACATTGAGATATTCAATGAACTGCCTAGCTTAGTGGTGCCACGGAGAACTACTAGATTCTAAAAAGGCGGTCCAACCCTCCGATGCACCGGTAAAACCGTTTTTTCCCTAATTTGACCTGAACATGTATATTCTTTTCACCATATCCATCGTCGGCAAAATTGCAATAACTTCGTAAAATGCAAGGATACCAACAGTTAATTTCTTTTTATTTGATATCATTTATGAAGTTTGAAGGATAAATAACATTTTTATGATGAAATACTTTGAGACTGTAGATTGAGAGCCTTAACCGAATATTCTCATAAAGAAGGCTGGTGTTAACTTCATAATTTTTAACATTCTATTGATGTAAAAACACAAACAGTATAGAGTCCTCTGAATTCCATGTTATGAAAGTTTGGTAGAGTCTTCTGGCCCAGTCAAACCATATCGAATAAAATTTAATGGACATCTAACGAATGAAAAAATTGCGACAAAATGTAATACAATGTACGTGTATGTTTGTTGTCTACTGTTAAATGTAGACCCCGCCGCTTTTAAAGGTGGACCAATGAATTAAAGCATATAAAACATAGGCACCTGACCGGATATATTTTTTATAATAAAAAAAACTTTTATTAAAAAAAATATACCTTTATCTAACAACTAGCCTAGGTAGATGGTACATTTTTTATAATGACAAAAACTTATAACGTCAGGTGTGTTATAAACCAGATTAAACGAACGATAACTGAAATCTTCTGGTAAAACAACGTTTAACAAACTGGCCTCAAGTTTTGAATGTGGAATGGTTATCAGTTACAACCAATGATCTACGCCTTAGAAATTGTTTTCGAACGTCGTCCGGTTACGTAAAAGCCAGTCCTAGTTATATTTTAAACGACCGGTAGCTGTCTGTTTCTGGCTCACGTCCAACGGTAGAATAACAGACGTCAATGAAAACAGCCCGTTCAATTAAAGATCGAGAAGTACCACGGGAGTTCCGTACAAAACGCACGCAAACGTAAAACTACCGTATTTTAAGCGGACCTCTTAGTCCAGTATTGCCAGTTCCAAGCGTTGAATATGTTCCAAACTGTCTGCTGGATAGAAAGGACTCCACCAGATCTTCCTGGAGACTAGACATACTAAGTATTTACCAAAAAAAGGCAAGAGGCGCATGAAAATTGATACTTACGGATTGATAATTTTGCCATCCGTTGGACGTCTGTTAACGCTATCCGGGGAACAAATTTATATGCTGTTTAATGCATTTAAATCTCTAGATTGTTTTTAGGTCTATTTTAACAGAAGATGAGCTAGTTGAATTTTAGAAAACATTTTTCAATGATAAATTAATCAATTTTTTTTTTAAATTAAACATAGAAATTGTTTGGAACAACACGAATTCAAGAAGAAGATCTAATTTGTGGAACAGTTGCAATGCCAACTGATAATATCTAAAGAATTGTTACATGCAGTTAAGGTCCATGGACGACAACAACAGCTTTACCAGGTTAAAATGACAGCAATCAAATGTCACTCGAGCTTTAATACTACACTAGAGTATCAAGTTATCATTTTGTTTGTTGGATGTTAAAGAATGTACCGGTATTTTTCAGATAAAATGTGCAGGTGTGTGCAATATCAAATTGGTCTGATTGAGAATGTTGTTTTAAAATTGTTGAAGGGACATACTATTTTGAATCGAAAAAATCAATTGCGATAGATATATATATATATATATTTCGGGTAGAAAAATATTTACTTTAGACGCCTTGAACACGGAAGTAAAAATAAATGCTGTCTTCAGTGAACACAAGCCAACCAGAGACGCAAGAATAAGGTTCAGAATGCGAGCTCAGATATTTCTTCAACTGTTTTGGGGTTTAGGGATTTATTTTTCAGAAGCGGGTGAGTAAATGATGTATCTTATAAGACAAAATTTAATTTATTTGAACTGTTTTGTAGTTACACACTAACTATTTCTAATTTATTGAGAAACGTGTATACCAGTACACTGTATATCGCCTACCTATCTACTTAGACAAATACATGACATTGTATATGGTTAGAGAAAAAGGCAAATGAGCAATGTATCCTTTTTTTTTTACAATAAAATGATAGGCATTAATTTTACTTTACCTCAAATCTGCATGATACATTTTTTGTACCCATTGCTGGGTCAATCGGATGATTTAACAACGCTTTACCTACGACCGTCATGGTTGGCACTCATCCCTCAACTAAACAAAGGTCAAACCGTGGCTCTCTCTCTCTCTCTCTCTCTCTCTCTCTCTCTCTCTCTCTCTCTCTCTCTCAAAGTTTTCGAACAAAGCATAATTTAATTTCGATTGAATTGCATAACCCATATTTTTGCCATAATGTGAACCAATAAATTGATTAATATATATTACCGTCATTCACCTATCTCGTCACCCATATTAGAAAATGTGAAAAAAATTAAACCAATTTAAATGTATGGTGTTGTAATGTCTCGTATAGATCTTTTGTTTAATTAAAAAAACCGTGAATCAATAGCCTTAAAAGACATTTTTAAAATAATAAGACTATATGAATTAAAAATAGTTGATTTCCAATTTGATCTTTTAGATAGAGTTGAACCGGTCTATTATTGCACGGCTATACATGTAGATGCGGGTGGTTACATGTACATGTATGTAAACCTCCAAAAGTTGGTGCAATTAAATTTTTTTAATTCAAGGTTTCAACACTTTTTTTTAATATGAAAAGGTTCCATGTCATTTTACATGGTTCAAGAAGGTTGAGTGCTCAACAAAATACCCAATGGCATCAGCTCGTCTTTAAAATGGATTTTTATTCATAAGTTCGAAGATATCCGCAGGCACGTAGCATCAGGTAGGGGGGAGGGGGGGGGGGGGAAGCAAGGGCCCCCCCCCCCCCACACTCTTTATCGTAGCAAACATTTTTCTTAAATTTTAATATAAAAATTTAGATTTTTCGGATGAGTTATACCTCCGCCTTCAAATTGTTGCTACGTGCCTATTCCGCATTTTTTTTTTTACAAATGTACATCGCTATATGTCTTAATAGATTAATATAACCTAAAATTGGCCACAACCATCTGGATATCTGAAGGCGAAACATTTTGGTTTTTTTACTTTATTTGGACAAATTGTATAAGGCATAGAAAACAAATTCGTGCATATTGTGTAAAGGATCTGTATGATAATTTTACTGTGATAGCAAACAGAGCCAAGGTTAGATTGTAAACCGAAAAAAGAGATCAGTGATCTAAATACACCGGTTGAATAGAGCGAATAATTGCTGCAAAAATATAATTAGACAGGAGCATTATATATGTACATGTGTTCACAATGAAGATATCCGTGAGAGCTGCACTTTATCTTTCATTAGTGAATATAACTTATGTCTGCAAGTACTTCCCATAATCTTTTTTGTGGCAAATTCGTTGTTTTTTATAGGGTTTCCACCAAAGATTCCATACCTGTTCTGGACAGTCAATACAAATCAAGTATTCTACCTGAATAATACAGAGAATTGGATTCGGCAGAATGAACCACCCAATATATTCAGGTTTTCTTATGGTGACAGTAAACACAAACATTTGGGATGTTCCTTCGATATGGAGAGAAAGTACCTACTCTTCAGTGATAATTCGGCGAACACAATTTCACTTCTGGCAGAAAATTCCGGCGGAGGACTGCAAGACGTTTTTGTACACATCGGAACTTCCTCTGGAGTTGGACACGTAGCCGTGGATTGGATAAGCTCCAATGTGTATTGGTCCGATAGTTTGTTTGGCTGGATCGGACTGCAAGCTCTACCAAAGAACATTCATAATGCCGCATTTAACCGAAATTTCAAGGTAGTGGTTGACAAGTTCCTAGACATTCCCTCAGGTCTTGCTGTGCACGCCAGTAAAAGGTAGAGCATATTCTGAAATGAAGTTTACTGCGAACTTTTTGGAACAAATATAAAGAAGCTTGCTCACAGATATTGTCATTGCTTTTTAGAATACAAAACACCACATTACTAGTACATGTATGTTATAAATCAAAAGTCGTTTTCTTTAAGACATACATGCATTTTGAAATTCAAACTAAGAATCAGTAAACACCGATTCTTTTTATAGTGTGCACATTGTACATATGATGGCATAAACTACTCATTTGAACAAAAATTGCAATAAATTATTTCTATTTCTCTCCTAGATTCTTGTTTTGGACCGATACCGGAATCCAACCAAAGATAGAACGTTCTCTGCTAGATGGTTCTAAAAGAAAGGTCCTGGTTTGGTCCGGGATTCTGTATCCGGTTTCCATTGCTGTTGATGTCCATAGCAACACAATTTATTTCACCGACTCAGCGCGCGAAACTGTGGAGTCATGTGACCTAGAAGGAAATGGAAGACGAATTCTATTCTACGAGACAAATTCTGTCTTCTATGGGATCGAAACTTTCAAGGTCAGATCTTGTTTAAATATTGTTTTCCTGCGGTTATAAATTTCTGTTTCTTTCATGGCATTAAAATCATTCACAACAACTGCTATCATTGCCAGTATTTGCTTTGCTGTCATCTAAATCCTTACAAATGTGTTTGCTAAAAAACAAATAAAAAACCATTCTCTAAGTTATACAATAGAGGAATTTTAAAGCCCCTGGCAGGTTACTGCACTCTTGAGATTGAGATTCTTGGCACTTGGAGAATAAATGACTGTATTGTGGCAGTTTCAACCTTTGAAAGCCTACCTGCAATACATTCAACTAATTTACAACACTCTTACTTATATACGTACCTTTAGTATACTGTATCAAGAATATACATAAGTTTGTCTATACTTCTGCATATATTTTGAAATTTTGGTTTTCCTATTCTTTATTTTATGGATAAAACTACAAGAATGATTGATATGAATGTTTTAATGATCATCTTTACTGAAAAATCTAATTTACAAAAAAACCTCAAGTTAGAAAAATAAAGCACCAATAAATTGCTGCTTGCTGCTCGATTTACCAGTTATTTTTATAAGAACAATCATATACAAAAATAGTTATGCACTGAACACTACTGTACCGAAGTTTTAGATCGTGCCAGTCTTTTTGATGTTCTAGAAATATTAAGGACTAAGGTCAGTGTTTTAAGACTGAATAATCTGAAGAAATGGACAAAGTTCTCTTGCTCTTTATATCTTTATAGTTATGCAATCATCATGCCAAAAAACAGCGATAAATATTGAATTTTAGATTTTGAAAATAAAATTTAAATTCATTTTAATGCGGGAGGTTTATGGAACAAAATGGTCAATTTGTAAACGAATATTTATTATCAATTGTAATACAGAGAGTGTGCCATAGTGGAACTTTGGAATGTATTAAGTACGTTTGATTATCAATCCTCATTAGCTGTAGCCATGACTGTAAACATAAGGCTAAAATTAAAAAGAAATGATATTTGTATTTACTAAATTAAACTAAGTGCTATTATAATATCCTTTCATTTTTTTTTAGAACTACGTGATAGTCTCCGACCAGACATCAAACCGTATTCTCGTCCTGTCTAATTCAACTGGTCAGAAAATGGTGACCCCATTAAGGACTCCTTCCCCTCCGTTCTCATTGGGCTTGGTTTCACAGGACAACCAACCGATTGGCTCCACGGGTACTGAAATCTGATCTGAAATTCTCAGTAAAGTTATCAAAAATATGTCCTGATTTCAAAAGAATACACTCCAATCAAATTATACGACGAGGAAAGAAGAGCTGAAATGTTATATATCAATCAGCCAATATGATATCATTTTATGATTAAAATACTGTATTTTGAATTGTGATATGATTACATTCATGATACAAGGAAAAAATTGATATGAAGTCATTGAATAGTGCAAAGGACCTTTAAAAGTCATTTATTAAAACACACGATTTCAACCGTCATCAACTGTCACGTTCACAACATAAAAGCCTACCCAATCTAATATGAAACTGATATGGAGAATAACCGGGTCACAAATTATTCTGAAATGTAACTTTATCCCAATGTAAGACATTGAATGATGCGTGTCACCCTTTCAGATTGTGATACATTTGGATGTAGCCAGATATGCATCATTGAATCCTCGGGGGCTAGGTGTCTGTGTGAGGACGGGTACTCTTTGTTGGCAGACGGTAAAACGTGCACTGGTAAGGGCGCAAATAGCTATCAAGTGTTATGGAAATATAACTTCCCAGAGAAGGGATATTTAAGTAATATCTTTGGATATATAAGATAAATTAAGGCTCGGATCTTCTAAGCATATTATAGATAAACTGGTAAATACATTTTTAACAGAAACAATGTAAATAAACCCATTTACAATCCTCTTTATAAATCAAGTCTAATCAATATATACAGATCGTCATTACAAATGTTGTATATCTTCTTTTTTTTACCAGTTACAGACAAAACCATACAAAGGAGCATACTTTTCGCAGCCGGACCACAAATTTGCCATTACCCTATAACAGTTATAAATAGCTTTAAATACATGACTATCTCAACACCATGTGACCTTATTGCCACTACCCCTGGCAATGTTTCGTACTTTGCGATTGCTATGCACTCAAATCAAGTATTCTACGCTAAAGATGACACCATTTTCAGTCAGAATTTGTTCGGAAACGTTTTCGTCTCAAATTTTTCCACTCGCAACAAAATTTCAGGTTACTTATTCTACTTAGCATAATTTATTAAATAACTTGAGAATTTAATAATTATGTGTTGTTTAATTTAAGATGAAATTGTAATGTATTATAACGTAAGATATTTTTCAAATACTGTTATAAAATCTACACATTCTTCAATCATTTTTATTTGCAAATTCATTGCTCAATATTATCATCATGTTTACGAGAGCCCTTTTGGTTCACAAGAGCCCTTTGGTTTACAAGAGCCCTTTGGTTTATAAGAGTCCCTTGGTTACTCACCCCTAGGTTTGGATTACGACTGGGTGACAGATACTGTGTATTGGAGTGAAGAATCTGTGGCAAAGATCTTCTATTGGAACGTTTCAAGCGACAGGGTTGCCAATACAGGAGAAATAACGGTCCCAGGTTTAGGAATTCCAAAGGCACTGAAAATCGATCCATTCAAAATGTAATTTCTCTATTCTAAGCCTAACAAACATTAAGTTGCTTCGAGATTTTAAAAATTCCAATCATAATTAACGTATAACACTGCAGGTTGCATTGAGATATAATGCATACATTAAGATTTTATGTGCATAAAGAATGAATAACCTTTAATTAAGCTTCCCTAACCAAGCTTATAATGAGTAAAGTATGTTAATATTGATATAGAATTACAGATGTAATTTAAACATTATAAACTATCAGTCTAGTTTCACATCAAATGACATATAAGTTTGGATTTGGAGATCGTGAGTTTCTTCAACTATTGTATTGTAAAAGTCTGTTTTGGCTTTTAGAGTTAAACTTATTTGTACATGTTGTAGTTCAACTGAATTGGAATGCAAAACTAATCCGTTTTCTATGATACTTGATAGTAATACCAATGTTTTCTGTAAGAGATACTATACATGCTGATATCACTTTCTTACAGGAGAGTATTTTACATTGATTCCTCAACGACTCCATCTATAAAAGTAATTTATTTGACGAATAACAGAATTGAAACTCTAGAAAACTATGATATATCAAACCCAATATTCCTGCATTTCGATCGACGAAAGGACACGTAAGAATTTATAATAAGTAACTTTAAGTAATGTTTTCCATAGCATCTTCATTAGTGAAGATAAATACGTTCACTTAAACAAAAACTTTCCTATTTTAATGAATAGTTTAATAAATTTTAACTTTATATTTTTGTGCATCTGATTAAATGGCTTTAATGAAGGAAAAGCAAACTTAAAAATTGTTTACCTATTTTATCCTGCAGCGTATTTTGGAGTGATAATGGCAGGTCCTCTTTGGGATCGGTAAGAGCTGATGGTCTAAATACAAAAATTAAACAACTTCCGGAAGGATCAATTCTAACTGGAATTGCAGTATACAAGGTAGACCTGTTGTAGAATGAACCCAACCTTTATACACATGTAGCCTAATAGTAACCCGGTGCCCAGTAGTTAATGCCAAAGAAGCATTCTCGCACCCGTCTATGGTACAGTCTCCGAAAATTCAATACACAAGCATGCAATTTGATAGACCATTACAAGAGAGTGCTGGTATACTACAACCTTTGTTTTTAATGTATCTCATTTGACTGAAGAAATATTTATCTTAGAGATGAACAAAAGGAAAAAATTCTATAGAAGTACATGTATTTTCTATGGATTCTAGCATAATCCTCCTGGTATACTCATTTCGCAAACTTATTCAAATTTGTTTTTCATGATTTTTAGATTTGAGTCTTTGACGGGTGCAGAGCTGCAAACTTGGCACTGTCATAATTATCAGGCAAACTATTAAATACTTGCGACTTATAACTGTTTTAAAGTATACTTTATTTTATACTTTTTTCATAAATTGTGTCTTTCTGTTACAGGATTACTTACTTTGGTTATCCAACACCCATTCGAACCATTCTCTTAACGTACAGGAGAACACAACTTTGGGCTCTGACACCATTATAAACATGTCGCTTGGTGTAGTGGCTCCGAGAGTGTTAGACTTGCGTGTATTTGATAGAGCCTTGCAACCATCTGTCCGAGGTACATGCACTTCAGATTATCTCATCAAACTGACATACAAATATGACAGAAATTTACATGTATACTCTATTTAAGAATACATTGCCATATATCCTTAGCTACTTTTAAACAATGCAATATTGTATTCAATGAATATTAATTTGACTTCATAATGGTTTGTAAATGTAAATTCAGAGGAAAATGCTTGATATTGTAAAATTCTAGAAGAAAATGATATTTAATTTTATGTTTATTATAGAACCATGCATCACTGACAACGATGGATGTCAACATATTTGTATCGTAGAAGGGGAATCAAGTCAGTGTGCTTGTCACGTGGGATACACTCTCCAATCTGACCGGAAGTCGTGTTTGTCGGGTATTCAAAATTAATGATGAGATAAGCTTTTATTAATAATTCTATATTAATACTTGAATATACGATTGCTCATTAAAAAAATAGTAACAAATAGATACTTGCAAACCTGGTGTATATAAGTAATGTTATAAAGAGGATTGTCTCCTTCAACTTTTAGGTCATTTTCAAATACAACACGTCAATTTATTTCCGGAGATTCTGCTTTGGAATTTGTTATGTTAATTGATAAAAAGAATACAAGAAATTTTGTATTACATTAGAAACCGTTGTTTTAGGGAAATGTCTCTCCCTTGAGTGTTTTATCAAAACATCTTTTCTTAGCTCCTGTTGCCAGTAACTTCTTACTGACCACTGATATCCAAATTAAGGGCATATACCAGATAAACCTTGAAAATAAAAATATCAGCGCTGTAGACGTATTGGCGGGAAACCCTAACATTCCAGATTATGACAATGTCAGAAGAAAACTTGTTTGGTGGGATAAATCAAAAAACACCATTATGGAAAGTTATCTAGATGGAACAGATGGAAAAGCTGTAAAAGGTATTATTATAATAGACAAGGTGTAATGGATTTATAAATGAAAAATCGCATTTGCCAATGTCCCATCCTCATTAAACAGATAGCTATTGGATATCCGTATAATGTTTGCTCATGTCACAAATTTGTATTAAATCTTGGAAAACTAGCTTTTTTTGTTTCAAATATAAAACAGTAGTAACATCAGTGACCTTTTGATTGGGTTCTTGTCTTTGGTCCCTTTAACCTGAAAAATCATACGTTTTGTTCTCAAAATATATGTTTTGTATTGATAAGAAATTGTTGAAATGTATAGGTTTTAGTTTAACAAGGGTTGCTTATTTTTTTGCATTTCATTTCGTTTATCGTGTTGTGTTTACAAAATTAGGTGGTGTGAGGAATGTTGGGGGACTAGTGATTGACCATTCGACAGGAAATATATTTTACGCATCGGACAACAATATATATGTTACAACCAGTTCAGGCAATGTGTATCGTAAACTTTTGAGCGGAGTCAATATTGGATCTCTTCAAGTAGACTCAAAACGAGGGTAACTGTAAAACAATCTACATGTATTCTTCAGTATTCCAAAACTGAAATGAAACATTGAATAATTTTTTTTATGTACATGTAAAAGTGTTTTTTTCCATTTCTTGCAATATTGAATAGATATGAGGTTTCAGTTTTAACGAATTTTTTCTTTTTTTTGTCGTTCAACAGCATCATGGTATGGATTGAGGGGCGACCAAACCCCAAAATCATACGGTCTTATATGGATGGCACCAACGTTGAAACTATTATTTCCAATTCAACCCATTTCATCAGTACACCTATGGATTTAGCCATAGACAACTCAGGTATGAAGATATATACTAAAAAATAAAATTAGAAAAAATTTTAAAAAAATAGCCCTCCAAGACCATTGAACACGAATACATTATTGTATTACATGTATGTATCATCAATTATTGACAAAACGATTTGGGTTTGAGTTATTTTCATTTGTAGATGGCAGTCTTGTATGGTGTGATGATACCTTGGATAAAATTGACATCGTAAGCATGATCACTCTGACGTCACGTACAGTCATTAGCAACAGGGGAGAATACCCTGTATCTGTGGCGGTTCTCGGGGAATTCATTTATTACATAGCTAGAGACAGAAGGTAACAATATTAAACATAGCAAATCTTAAGAATTCATCGAATGAATTTTATGAGTTACTAAAAAATAAACATTTTTTACAAACAGATCAATCACAAAGATTTCTAAAATAATTGGATCCAAGCCTGATGACGTGGTGTCCTCCCCATTATTTGGTAAACTCTTGTACCTAACCATCTATGAGGAAAGTAAAACTTGTAAGTAATCGTACATTGTCGTATTTTGCATTATTTTTTAAATATTCATGTGTCTAATGTTTTAGTATACTGCAAAGCTGCAATTTTAACCTTTTTTTAGTACATAAACTGTGTTCTAACCAAAACGGAATGTGCAGCAAATTTTGTTTACCAAGAGGAGAAAATGATAGAGTATGTGATTGTGAAGATGGCAACATTGTCAATTCAGAAGGACTTTGCCCCGGCGGTATGTACATTGGTGACATAAATGCATCATATTACTTTGAAAATTTGTCCTTATAAAATAATTCATATTGTTCATATAAACACACGATCATGAAAATATCAAGTTCTTTAATATTTTCTGTCAAGTTACCTTTTACTTGTAAAAATAAGCCTGTTCAGAAGCCTCTTCTGAAATTACCTTCTTTTTTATCGAGCAGACGTACAGTGCCCGTTAGTTATAGACCACGGAAGAATCCCAACAACTTGCAGACGACTGACCGGGGACGTTTGTGAGTTCACGTGTAACGAAGGTTATCAGCTCGGTGTACCGGAAACAACCATGCTTCTGTGTGGATCCAATGGGAAGTGGAACCAAACGAGCGAGCTGTGTAAAGGTAGAGTACTAGTATCCATTGGTTTAATAGAATACCTCTTTAAGATATTGTTAGCTTTATTTGATGTAATTGCTGGATCACTGAAAATTAAATCTCACAAACATGACATTGTATATTTTAAATTGCCAGCATTCTTTATTCAAACAAACTTTTACAAATCAAATTTTACTCATTTATACATTTGAGACACAGTCTTTACAGGTATTTTAATGATATTAATAGTAAATTCCGCACTTTCATATTCAAACAAAGAAAGAATATTCATTGATATTGCCAATATATCATCTTTCAACTTCTTAAAAAATCTATATATTGCTATTTTAAAAAAAAAATATTTACAGTTAAAAAGTGTCAGGACTCGTTTGAAAATGGTAACATAGCGTCTGGTTGCAGCCTTGAGGTGGATACTACATGTGGATATACATGTCACGATGGATATATTAAGTCGGGATCGGTATCCTTAGTCTGCAATAAGAATGGAGCTTGGAACGAAGAGATTAGCCAGTTATGCAAACGTTCGTTCTAACATTTATTTCTTATACTCTAAAATTCTATAGATATCATTTCCACGCAATTGTCGTAATGTACCAAAGCGACGGTTAATGAAACTCGTCAAACTTGCAAAAAAATGACTCAACGCCCCTGTTTACATTTTAGAAGAAAAATTTTAACTAACATCAAATTGAAATTGAGTTTAGTATAAAATGGTTTTAATTACTACGATATGAAATTTATTTTTCATCATATACCAACGCTGATATACACAGCATGATTTTACGTGTACGAAAAATTTGAAGACAGTTTAATATTTAAAATATATCATTTCTTATAATAAGTTACCATTTTAAAATATATTTTCTTAATTGTGATTTTCTGTGATAAAAGAATCTTATTTCGCGGTTACATTGATAGGAATACTTGTATTTAATTTGTGTTCTTTCAGTCAAAGACAAAGGCAACACTGATACAATTATAGGAGGAGTGGCTGGTTCAGCAGCAGGCCTCGTTTTGATTATTGTCATCATTGTTGCTGTCGTCTGCATGCGGATTAGGTAGGATTCAGACTTCATAAACTCTTTGATACTTACATTCATTTTCATAAATGTATGATCAAAATATGATGAAAGTACATTTATGAAGTGTAAGATTTTAGATGGTTTGCTGACAGATGAACACCAGGTTGTATGCCAAGAGAAACAATAAATTATTGTAACAACTTATAAGCGTCTCTTTAAACAATTATATTATTTTGAAGACATTTGCAAAAAATTTCTTGTGCGTAAAAAATCTTTATTGGTGAACTATCTTGATAATATATTCGTGTTCTTTTGCAGAAGAAAGAAGAAAAGGGATTCAGAGAACCAACCCATTAACGTGTCTTACGTTTGCCCAAGCGTGAGTGGAAGTGTTCTCTCCACCTCTCAAATAAGTACCTACACAACACTTACCGATGACAGAGAAAGTGTCTACAGTGAAATCAGAGAAGAGTTTGATCAACCCAAAACGGTTGAAATACCACCAATACATGATAAAAATTTTAAGGAAATGGGAGTGGATATTCAGAAAGGTTCGTCAATAAGATCTGAAAGATATTCCATCTTTCCAGGAAAAAATGCGGACGAAGGTGGCTACCTTGAGGCATGCCATGTAGGAAATTCTAATGATTTTCTGCCTGTGCCTGATTATGAGCATTATGATTGGTTGGAATCAAGCCCACGTAACGGATATCTGGATGCAGTGAGGATAAATGATCACTATGGAAACCCAAAACGCAAAGATGATGCCCGTTTTAAACATCCGTATGAGTAAAAATGTTGCATAGTTTTAGGGAAGAATGTCGTTATAAAAATGCTGAGTTACTCCATGTGTGAGATTATCATCCTTTTTGTCAATTATTTTGAATTACATCTAATGCATGTAATACTAGTATTTCGCGGCAAAAAAATAAATTCAGTTGACTATAGCACACAAAGGACTATTAAAGTTTAAGTGCTTAAGATTTTAGAAGCATTGCAAAGTAGTCAAACGGAACTAATACCACATTTAAGGAGGTTGGATGGTCAACAATTAACCATCAGATGTACTTGAACATTTATAGATATTATTGTTATTACTATTATCAAGTAAAGAAAATTTCTATATTTTACTTTCTAAATTTGGGATATTCCCTATAGCTCTTTCTCGTTAGGAGATCAATGCAAAGTAAAAATGCAACGAAATCATAATACAAAAAAGTATGTGTATACATGCATAACTGGCTGTATATCTAAATACTAAGTATATGCAGTTTAATTTCTATGAACTTGAGTGTATCTTAGACATATTTAGACTATGTTGAATAAACCATTTTTCGTGTTATTACTGTGGAATTCGAAAAGTATTGGTAGCTTTCATAGTCTCCACTGGAAAAACCAATCCACTTAGTTTTAAGTGAGAGGGGGTCCAGCTCTTCGGCTTGCTTCAGTGGTTGATGACTCGGGTTGCAGAGAACATGTGGTATTTGTTGTTTTTAAACAACTATGAAAAACGGTCACATGCGTTTTAGCCGGGCTCTGCTGAAAACAAAGTCCTGGCTGTAGGCAGGCAAATCGCCAATATTTCTATAAATAGGACAACTTCAAAAGAAAACAAAAAACCAAACAGCGTTAAAGTAAAAGCTTCTGCTATACCAAATAATTATACAAAGAGCCACGTTTTGTCAAAAGTGTTGGCATTTTGTTGCTTTTTTTTAATTTCGAGAGCATTGTCTATCTTTTTTAGTTTTCTTATTAATAACATGTTTTAAAAACAAAAATATGCATTTTGGACATATACAATGCACATGAATTTCCATGAACTACTTTGCTGCGCTTTAAAGAAATAGGGATTGAATATATAACGCTTGTTGCAAAATTAAAGGCAGCAACTGTTGAACTTTTTTCTACTAGACAGATATAATTTTGTTTATAGCCGCTTACAAACTATGCATAAAGACACACCAAAAGAGCCCGACTTTCAGTACTTCAGTACTTTGATTATAATGATATCGGTAACAATTTCTAGAGTTTATATTGCCCCAATGTCAATTAACCTATTCCATGCTTACGAAAAGGCCAAATCTATCAAGTAAAATGGATTGTCGTGAATACCCAGAATATTGAAGTTAGTTTGATTCTGTTAAAAAATAAAGCTCACCAATAAAATGATACATACACTAGAATATGAGATAAACAGTAAAACATGATGATGTATTTGTTTGTATATATAGTATAGTATATGTAGCGGTTAATTAATTTTATTAATCTATTGTGAACGTATTATAACATCTTCCATCTCGCTACGATCCGACCTCAATATCTACTACAGCAATGACACAGTGAAATTAAAGATGCGATGAGGCACATTTATATGCTCCGTACAGGACGTATGGGTTGTTAAAAAATAAAGTTGATTCAGTTAAAAAGTAAAGCTCACCAATACAATGATACAAGCACAAGTATATAAGAAAAACAGTTAGGTATGATGATATAAAGCCACGTTAAGGCACAAAGGTTGAATTGATCTTGGCACGGCCACATTTGCTTTCCAATTATAATGTATTTTTGAAATAATGAAGAAGTATCTTAAAAACAGTGCGAAACTATGATCTAAATTTCAAGTTTAATCAGTTCTTTTCACAATGAGAGAAAGAGTTGATCGAAGCCCGAATGAAAACCTCTCAACAATACAATTATATTTTTAAATTCTTTCAAATTCAGTCTTCTTTTAAATTAATACTGTTTCTTTTTTCACGTATTGGATAATTTTAGGTATGCTCGTATCAAGGGTTTTTATGTTGTTGTCCAAAAATTCCATTTTCCTTCACTCTTCTACTGAGTAACATCGATACCTTTTATTCTGTTGAAGGTAGCATTTTATTACTCAAACTTTAAAACTGTTTCATTGATAGTTGTATGAGTGATTATTTTGGAGACAGAAAAATTGAATGACAGTGTCAAATTATGATTTTGATAACAGTCTCTTAATCAAAGTACTAAAAGCCGGGCTCTTTTGGTGTGTCTTTATGCATATTGTGTAGTAAAGACTCAAAATCTCTCTCTCCCCTCCCCCCTCTCTCTGTCTCTTGCTTTTATTGTCGGCAAAGCGTCAGAGAGCGACTAAATGTGGTAAGCGGCTGTAAACACAAAAATGTCTGTTTAGTAGAAGAAAATTCAATAGTTGCTGCATTGAATTTTGCAACGTTATATATTCAATCCTCATTTCTTCAACGCGCAGCAAAGTAGTTCATGGAAATTCATGCGCATTGTATGTGTCCAAAATGCAAAGTCTTGTTTTTAAAACACGTTTTTAATAAGAAAACTAAAAAAGATATTAGACAATTCTCTCGAAATTAAACAACAAAACAAACTGCCAACTTTTTTGACAAAACGAGGCTCTTTGGGTAACTATTTGGTATAGCGAAAGCTTTTACTTTGAAGCTGTTTGTTTTTTTGTTTACTTTTGAAGTTGTGCTATTTATAGTAACATTAGCGATTTGCCTGCCTACAGCTAGGACTCTGCTTTCAGCAGAACCCGGCTAAAAAGATGAATTAAGCCAATCGAAAAAAAGAAATTGTGGATAGATTATACGAAGGAAATTCCTCATGCAGATGAGCTTTGGGTGTCTTATCCAGGAAAGAGGGGGCTCGGACGTTGATAGAATTTATTTAGATAAGTAAAGAATGTGAATTTAAGATATTGCATTAAATGTGTTCAATCTTCGTTATAATGTGTTAGTAAGTGTGATATGGGAGATTAATTGTGATTTTTAAATCTTAAAGATGGAGTAGATAATTAAAATATTAGATAATTTACGAATAATACAGTGTTTCTCTCCTGCACTGCTGTCTGTGCCTTTCAGGTGTTGATATAATGATTTTAAATTTGTTGCCTTCGATCGTTGACAAACATATTGTCTTAACCCAAAGCCGTCCTATAATCTTATAATTTTATCTTTGAGTATCACTGTCCATTATGTATAGTTCTGCATATTGTTTTTAACAGAATGGACACCTATAGGTTACATAGTGGATTGCGTATCAAAACTTAGATTTTTCTCTTCTGTTTAAAAGCCAAAATAAACGGATCGCTTAACAAAAGTATTTTGAACCGCTACGATGAAAGATCCAACCCTACCCGGAAGTGTTTTCCTTAGATATGCCTTATTCGTGTATCAATTTTTTTTTAGAAAACCATAATTAATTTGTCGATTAAGACTGTATGTATTTGAAACAAAAACTATTAGTTTGTATGCGCAGCAGGCTATTCGTATTAGCGAAAATTTAGCGAACGTTTTTATGTATATATATGTACTTTCATTTTCAAGTCGGAAAATATGAGAGACAGAGAGACAGGTAAGTTTGAAATTGCCTTATGTTACGCTGTCAAATTTCATTAGATGACCAGAATAGTGTATCATTTGCACTTTGAAAACTACACTGAACTTAAATATGGGCTATATGTTTCTTTATCCTCCAGAAACTTACGAAGAACCTAAGTTCTTTTAATTTTGTTAAGGAACAAAAATTGAAAAAAAATGGCTGTCTAAATTTTGTTGAGTTGAAGGAAATATCCGTAAGACTTATTGCACATTAAAATACCTAGACATGTAATCTATATAGTTTACATGTTAACAGAACAACCTTTAAATCTTTTACCTTTACCTACCTTCTGATTTCATTTCAAATCGAAACAGTGTTTGTTCACACTTTTTTCAGTTATGAAGTGCCAGTCGTCTACAAACGGTTACCTACACCTGTACACTGGTTGCACCTTTGAAATGAATACTACGTGTGGTTATTGGTGTGTCAATGGATATAAAAAGTCGGACCCACCATTCGTAGTCTGCAGCAGCAATGGAACTTGGAATGAAGATCTTGACCAACTGTGCAAAGGTTCGTTTCTTTTTAATTTGTTTTTCTGAATAAGTGTTATATATGGAAATGTTTTTCTCTAAATATTATTTCTGTAAAATGTTATGTTCCCAATAATGATTTCTTCTACACTCCGTCCCAAGATATCTTCGATGCACAATATTAACTTAATATCTCTCTATTATTTATTGTTCATTAGGGTTCAAACGATGTTCATTCAAAATTACTTTTTTAAACTATTTATATATATCTTTATATAAATAGATCTATGAAATTACCCGGATGCTGAAGTTGAAAAATTGTGCGATGTATTCCGAGTGACAGTGATATCAAATTTTAACATTGTTAATATCCGTAAGAAATCTGTTTGAGCTCTGTGATTTTTTTTTCAACTAAAGAATGATAATGTATTAATGTAGAAAACTTTGATTTTGTCCTTTTCCTTTTCATCAATTTTAATAGCACGTCTTTAACGGATATGTGTATTTTTAAAGATTGTCCATATGTGACATAAACAATAATTTAATTGATGTCGGTCGATTAGCACTACTTGAAGACGACATGCATACCCCCCCCCCCCCCTCCCTCACAAAAAAACCCCAACACACACAAACAAAAAACCCACTTATATAACCTAACTCCTTTGGCTTTGTTTGCATTATATGTGAAGTTTGCGACATAATGATATGATATACATGTATGTTGAAACTAGTAAGACAAAAAAACCTTATCATATATCACATTGCATTTTACACCATTACAGCGTCTGTTATTTGAGATAGTTCTAAATATTGATTTCTGTAGATGACGACAAAATCAAGATAATGCTTCCGATATCTTTCATGGGAGTAATAATGGTTCTCCTGTGTCTCATAACAATCAGTTCTGTCCGCATGCACAAAAGGTATGACTTAAATAAAATTGTTTAAATGTGATTACCAGGCGCGTAGCATCAGAGTAGAGGGTAAAAGGGTGTACACCATAATACTTCTTTTACTCCTTTTACTCACAACAGATATTTTTTCTTAGAATTATATGTAAAGAATTTTAAATTTTTGATAAGTTGCTCCCCCACCTCTTGGAGACATATAAAAAATTTAAGGATAATGAACAAACTAACAGAGTTGGATGTTTAAGATAATACGGAGTCATCCTCCCTCATTTCACACTGATTAGGACTTTGAAGTCTACCCCCTCCATCTTCAACAAGAGGCTCATGGGCTATCTCGCTCACATGAAAAAGTTCTTGTATCATTCTACATGTATATCAAAATGATTAAATATGAAACTCTTAAAAGTATTGCATTCCAAGATTTTAAATATAGTAAACAATACATAAATAGGCTACTTTACTGGACATCACATCTTAAGATCTACTTAAAGGTGGACACGATTTTTACAATCTAGAATTTTCATTATATATATAAACTTTGGTGTAAATATTGGCGTTTCTCGTGCAGTGGTTTTTCAGAAGATTTTAAAAAGACACACATCCATTGTTCATATTTTAATTATTTTCTCCATTTTGAGAAAGTTTTTGTCCTTAATTTTTATAATTTTAAGATTTCCTTCCCACTAGGATGCTTTGTTTATAGTTTGGCTTAGTTGTTAGGTTCTAAAAAAAGTCGGAATTTAAAAATATTTACGGACGGACGGACAGACAAACGGACGACGAACAACAGGTGATCAAAAAACGATGTTACTTGCCTGATAAATAATTTTTTTTAATGGAGAGAAAACCGTTGTAATTATATTTGTTTGCAAAAAGAAAGTTCGAAGTGTTTGCCTTTATCAATGATGGATAAATATGAAAACAGTTGTATTTATTATTCGTAGGAAATTCTTATTCTTGTATTATCTTTAAAGATATAAACGAGAGCATCCAGAGAGCCAACTCGTAGAGATCAGTCCAAGCGATAGAGTAAGCAGGAATGCTTACGCAAGCGTGAGTAAAAGCAGAAACGTCTGCCCAAGCGTGAGTGGAAGCCTTCTCTCCACCTCACAGTTAAACACATACACCACACCGACCGATAGCAGCGAAAATGGTTATTGGGAAATCGGGGAGGTGTACAGCCAACCGAAAAATATTGAAAAACCACAACTATATCATAAACATTATAATGGCATTGGAGAATACATTCAGAAAGGGTCGTCGGTTAGATCTGAAAGATATTCAAAATTTCCAGTAAAAAATGCGGACGAAGGTGGCTACCTTGAGGCATGCCATGTAGAAGATTGTAATGATTTTCTGCCAGTGCCTGATTATGAGCATGATGATTGGCTAGAACCAAGCCCACAAAACGGATCTCTGAATGCTGTGAGAAAAACTAATTATGAAAATATGAAAACATAGAGATGATAACGTTCTAAACACCCATGAGTGAAAATCATTTTGCATAGTTTTAAGCTAGATATATGTCTTTATAAAATGAAAATGGATTTGAACTATTTTATTGTTTATATAATATACAAAGGGTTCGAACACAAGTTCTTACGACTACTACAGAGATATGTGTGTATGTTACACAAGTACATGTATTTATTTAAATAAAAAGTCAAAATACAGTTGACTATATCGCTCATTCGTGTATCATATGACTGAGTCTAATAATTTCAAAGGTATTAGGTCTTTATAGCTCTGTAAAGAAATCACAGGAGGCTATCACTACGTTTTCAAAACCTCGAGATGAAGTCTATACATTCAAATACTAAAACTAACGAATGCGCATACAACTGTGGTATATATCAAAATATCCGGTGAGGAATTTATTACACGGGAATGTTTACTACATGTTGGTTTTGTATTCAGTATCTCGTTATTAATTTCACGGTATCACGGTGTGAATATGAAAGTCAGTTTTGTTTCTAAAACAACTGATCATAGAAAAAAAATCCTCTAAGTTCGAAGTGGGTTTAGGTGGGTGGGCTGGTTCTCGTTTTGTTCCAGAGGTTGATTATTCGGGGTTAAAGGGGCATGGTCACGATTTTGGTCAAATTCTATTTTTCTGTTTTTATTATTTACAATGCTTTAGGAATGCATTTCTAATGATCCAATAAAATTTGAGAGTCAGTCGTTGAGTTATAAGCAAGATACAGGGCTCACAATTCTTTGTCATGTAAACAAGGCTCGTGCCCTGTTTTTTGTTTACATAGATTCAATATACCATAAATACTCTTTTTCAAGCTGATTATCTATCTTCTTATTCATTTTAAGCATAAATAAACAGTTGCTAATGTTTAACACATTCATTCTAGGTCTAAAACTGGAATTTTCACTCCAACATTCAAAATGTAAACAAAAGCTTTGTTTACATAGCGAAGAAAGGTAAGCTCTGTAACTCGCTTATAACTCAACAAATGACCCTCAAATTTTAGCTGCCTATTAAAAATGCTATACTGAAGTATTTTAAACATTTAAATCGAAAAAATAATTTTTGACAAAAATCGTGACCATGCCCCTTTAAGAGAACGTACGGAAAATGTGGAAAAATGAAGACATGTATAATTCGGTCCGGTTAAAACATATTTTAATACATTTAAATGATAATGAAGTTGGTCACAAGTTCCAAAATATATATCGCCCGATTCCTACAAATTCATGTCAAGTAAGTATATACTAGAGAGTGTCTCTTTACACATTGCGGTAGTGACAAAGTGACTGTGCTTAACGGTATGTAGTAGCAAATCCTACCGAATACTTTTATTTACTATTAAATAGTTTTGTATTTAATGTTAATCTATGTTTTGTAAGAATTCAAATTTATTTTTCATTTCATTAACTGCATATCAATAAGTTCTTGTAGATTCGTATGTAGGGAATACTTATGGAACTATCATGCTTTAAATTGTTCTTATGACAAATATCCAAGTTCAAAGCTTATAGTTAATGAATTTTACTGTTTATATGTACAATAATAAATTTATTATTATTATTATTATTATTATTATTATTATTATTATATTATTATTATTATTGCTATTATTATTATGTTGTATACATGCACTTGTTATTATTGTATATTTGAAAATATTAATAAATTTAAAATGAAAAAAGGATTTCAAATAGTTCAATAAAAAAAATTATGTCTCTTTTACACAAAACTATTTCACAATTATAATGGGAAAATATGATTGAGGAAATAACTAAAACAATAAATTTGTATGATAATATATCCTTACTTTTATCATGACTAGACGTATATCTAAATGATTAATACATATATTTACTAGGTCCTTATTGAATGCGATTCTATAGAATTTTTTTTACAGAAAAAGAAAGACGCGTAATAGAATTTATCTCATGGAGCTGAGTTTCTCTAATTGTCTCTCTCAGAGAGAGAGAGAGAGAGAGAGAGAGAGAGAGAATGTGTATAAGCATAAGGTTGGAGATATATAAACAAATTCTTGAATTATTTTATGGGGTTTTTTTTTAAATTATTGTAACATCATTTTAACAACATAATTATTTGGTATATATTCAATAAATAAGGTTTAGTTATAAATATATCATAACGATCTGTGCTGTAATAAAACTTTTAAAATAAAATACGTGTTTTTTGTGTAAAAATAAGTTTTATTTTGTTATCTGTATAGAAAAACGTATTAGATTAAGAAAAATCTCAATACGGAAAAAATCAACACCATTACACAAGGATGGAATAAAACAACGTAATGATAACGCGGAAATATTTACTTACATATACCTAGCTGAAGTCAACGCTCGCTCACGTTAGGATAAGACGAGAAGTCTCTCTCCCTCTCTCAGGTAAAACGCGCAGTTCATATACAGTGTGGTTAGTAGTAGCTTATCGGGGGATAAGTCAATACTGTGGAGGGGTACACATCACAACAGCATTTATTAACCTGTATCAGACAGTACAAGGTTCTTGTGCCGTATGAATTTTATATTACCCCCAATTCACAATCACGCCCTTCGAATACGTGTGCTTTTTTATTTACTTCCTCGCGTTAGGGGTGGTGTATTGTGAGTGTTTTCCTACGAAGATATTTTCGATAAGTGGAATGGAATATTTCATTAAGGATGAATTCTAAATGATAGAATTCAAATGACTTTCCTTATTTTTACAAGGAGCTAATGAGTCGTCAAAATGTCAACAATCAAGGTAAAGTGCTACTGATTATTGTATGATAGGCCTAGCAGTGTTTTTTTTTTTATTAATGATCATACATTCATAATGTAATAAATCGATAAAATATGCATATTCAATTTTTCAAAATAAACTACAAATTATAAGTGAGTGAAAATGTCGAACCACAGGTTTACATAAAAAAATCCAAGTCATAGTATTGATTTTCAATATAAGTGTGTCCGGTTGAACAAAAACAACCGCATGTCACCCGATAAGAGTTAATCAGTATAACTTGGCGGTTTATATATTGTCTGGAAAACATGCACCCGATAGAATTGTATAGTCAAATGTCAGCACTTGGTCAAATGCTCACCTACCTTAACCTCAGCCTATTTGTCAACAGACAACAACTTTAACAATAGTACCAGCAACAGAAAGAACGAATGCAGCCGCAACATCGAGCACACCTTTGCCACAGACAACGCAGCATGTTTCGTCGGCGACCAGTAACACAACACGTGTACACAGTGGCGGCCTGCCGGAAGACGATCTGGAGATTATCATTATCGTCATTTGTCTCATTGCCCTCATCGCTCTCATCTTACTGATTTATGTAACTTTCAAGAAATTCAGGTGAGTGATTTGTTTGACCACAGCTTCTGGGTCATATTTACAAGCGTGTAAATTTATTTAACTGCTAATGCGGGCAGCTGGTGGTATTTTTAAGAGGTATAGCGCTTTTTCCCATTATTTCGCCTACACCTGTGTTTGGACGGAAAATACCTGTTACTAAAAATAGCTTCGGGTACCTTGCTGTCGCAATATGATTTTTGAAAATTGACTACACTGCACTGATTTTATAATGGTGTCTGTAACAACTGATGTGTCATAAATTCGGGAAACTTTGTGTATATTCTGAACCGTGATAAGTTCAAGCAAAGCAATGGATCTAAGTGTAAACAGAGTACAAGTAAAGTCACCCCTGCGAATGTTATTGTCATTCAAATTTTAGACCACGTGGTTTTATTTGACCCTTTCAGTTTCGCAGTAAAAATCGTACCTCGTGTATAAAGTCTATTTCACAGTACATATATCTAGGTTCTTAATATAGTAGTCAAATATAAAATCTAGAGGTTTATTGATTTTAAACTTTATCTTCATTAATTGGTGAATAAAATGTGTTCTAGAAATAAATGTGACTATACAAAAATTAGTTTTTGTCTGCTGTTGCAACAACTAACATGCTTAAAAGAGATCCCTCTTGAGGATTAATTTTCGATCCGCGCCTGACCTAGTAATAACATCAATAGTGAAACAGACTATACCATTTTATGCAGAATGTTCCTTGAAAATGGCTCGATATACTAAGTTTTAATGCAAAACAGACACCCATTATTTTTTTTTAAAACATGATATTGCACACCACAAGCATCAAACATGGCTATGATTTTATTAAGCAACCCAATGGTTATATTTTCAACCACTCTACACGTGTTTGAACACGAACGATAACTCTGTTCTGAATATCATCGTTTAATATAAATAACTGCTAGATGGTAAAATAAGATATACATCTTGAAAGCTTTTCCCGTTTTAACATAAATCACAGTAGGATATGATATGAAAAACGACCAGTACTTACGTATTTTGAGAATATTATCCGAACACTTATACTTCCGCTCGAAATTTCACAGGAAGTGAACAAATATCGGTGAAGTCTCGTGAACTTTCATTCGAGCACCTCTGGATTTATTACTTACTTAGCAACGATAAAGAAAACATTCCGAACTCATTCGCAGGAGTGAAAGTGTTAATGAAGAAAACTGTATATTGGGTGTACTTATACTCAGACTGAATTAAACAGGATATTTTTTTTAAAACCCAGAAGATTAGATACGTGTAACTTAATCTTTCTATTCTGTTCATGTTACAATTTAAGTGAAAAAAATTACTACTTGGTGGATTCGATCAAGCGACCACAAAATCAGAAAGACCTCCGCGTTACCACTAGGCCACGCATCTAACATTTTCAATAGATTCATTTTCAATATAAATGGCTATAAACATGATTGTATTAAAAAAGACACTAATTGAAATATCTGTTTAATTTTCAGTACGAAGGCCACGTTAAACCAAAACTAATTTTATGTAAACGTGTACTACAATAACTGTAGAACATAATTCTAATCGGATGCCTTTGGTTTAGAGTGGTTCAAATAGCCAAATATCCAATTTTTTATCGTATACTAACTACTTTCCTATATCTCCCTAACAAAACCTGAATATTTTAATGATGTAGTGTAAGATAATTAAGACTCTTAGAGCATGGTGATTGTGTAATTTGCGTTTCTTTGAATATACTTAAACTAAATATTGTATAATATTGTTTGCAAAAGGCTAGTATATTTGAGGCCAAAACGTATATTAAGTGCGCTATACCTCTTTCTATATTATAGCTTTGAAAAAAAAATTAAAGATCTGTACACTCTTTATTAAAACTATCACTTTTTCATTTTTTAACCACCATTCTATAAAAGTTTATATGCATGTATAATTTTATTATAAAAAGCACAGAACTCTTGCAACAGTACAAAAATTTGCTTTTATTAATACTATGAACAGTAATAGATTCAAGCAAAACGTGACACCCGAAAAGGACATATTAGATAAGTATAAACAAAATCAATACGAGAAAATCTGATATCTGGTACACAATGTGACACTGAGTTTACAGAACATAGCTTTTACAACATATCTGTTTATAGTTACATGTATCTGATTGCATTCGTATCCAATTATTAGGAACATCTACATGTGTAATGATGTAGCGTTTTATGTTGTGATTTTCAATAGAAACTCCAAGTTATGTCTACGATTAACACAATTTACCCGTGTAAGAACAACGTCTAGCAGCCACCATCCACTAGATCCAGATGACGTGGAGGAGGATCTTCCGCCGCCAAGAACTGAGCGGGAGCTGTTTTCTATCGGTGACCATGACGACATCGACACGCGCCTGGGGGGTGCCGCTCCCAGCGACGATTACTTTTTCGACGAAATTTATGAAAAGTCTGCATTTGTGGACGAAACTACACATTCTTCAATAAAAGACTTGAAACTTGAATCAGAGAGAGACAATGTGCCGGACTTGTTATTTAGGTCACCTCGATAAAGAACCATACGTTTGGGATTTATAAAAATGCCAAAATTGTACAAAAATTACACATTCTTCAATATGTATACATGTATGTCACTTTGATATTTCAAATATACAATACTTTTTTACGCAACCATATGGTTTCATGTTGTATTTTTTTTTGTTAGTTCTTTTTTTGAAATTCTCTCGCGAGATAAGGTTGTGTTCGAGTCATATGCGCAGGTTTGGGATTCGAGCCTTAACTTCACCAAAATTAAGTCGAAAATAATTTATTACCAATTGTTTCATCACTAGGTTTTCGATATTTGCGATTCTTTTCAAAAGATTTTAAAATCATGAGTCCTGTTAATCACAGTTTTTGCTGAGAGAGGACTGGTTTGCTCTTCTGATTTTGGTCTCGGTGACGTGTCTCAAACCCATTCAACATAAACTACAAAGCTGTATACCGCAGACTCTGTATAGAGAACTGGAGACTGGAAATGTCGTTATGGGTCTCATAGCTATTATGACCACAGAAATCATTTATAGCATAAATGTCAGATAACAATATTTCAAGAAAGGAAAGGAAAGAATTGTGTTTGTTCAGAACGCAATTGTCCTATTATATAATATCATATGTGAACATGTACACACAGTACTTGCAAATCCGTTTATCTATGAAGTATGAATATTTTAATTTGCTAATAGAATTTTTGTTCATCAAGAAAAAGGTCATTAAGGAAACAATCCAATTAGGTCGTAAGTTTATATATTCGGTATTTAACAAAGCATTTCCAAAATCAGTAAACTATTTGTCAGATTTACAAAGATAAAGTTTAAATACATATAAAATCAAATGGACATATATGAAAAGAAACCAAAATCAAAAAGCCCTGACGGAAACAAACCCAAAAAGAACAGGTACACTGGTCTGGTGGTGAATTAACAAGAATGATCGCCGAGTTGTAACGGGTCTGGGTAAAATTCTAGAGTGTGGGATAAGAGAGTCGAACATAAGAACTTCAATCACGAAGAATTGAGCTACTTGGCCAACTTCGTGATCGAATCTTTCTGAGTATCGCATGATGCTATATTTTGGTTTTGTTTGTTTTGTTTTTGTTTAGTTTTGTACATTTTATGTGGTGTTATCGTTAGAAATATTATGACACTCTAATAGGACAAGGTATATCATCTGCACAAGCACCTGACTTTATATATTAAATATATGTATATATACATATATTCCTAATAAAACACACCTTGTGTATTATTGGGTAGAGGTTATATATTTTTTTAAAATGAGAAAAATATACAACGACAGATGTCTGTGAACTAAATCTAACGCCTCTTGGAGTGATAGAGTTATCGAACTTTACTTTACGAACTTCATTGAATTATATTGACAATGTATATCTTTAATATAGATAAGTACATCTACAATAGTCATTGAACGATTGATAATTTTTTTTCCCTTCTAAATATGGGCGCACTGGATAATTCTATGTACAGCTCAAGGTTGTGTGCCACTTTTTTCTGTGTGCTACCTTTTGATTAATGAAAACAGGAAAATTAACCAGAAGAACACCTAGGACAAGTCATTTTTTTTTTAATTTGTCGTGTAATAATTTATCACGTATTCAATAACCAATTCAAATACTATTTAACGTGCACTTTGTTTATTCCTACCTTCTCTATTGGAACATAAAATCCTATCATTTTTCTCCGAAAAATTCTGCATTTTAATATGTTATCTCTCTTTTTTTGGCAGGAATTAAAGAAATTATAAACATCTTACTTTGCTTTTTTTTCTATACATGACCGATATTTTGATTAAAGTTGGTTTGAAAAATGAAAATACTGAATCGTAAGTTTGCTCATTTGCTTCAATTGTCGCAGTGACGTATCTTTATTCATTTTTTACTCCGATAAAATCCATCAGACCTAAGTGTGTGTTTGTTTGTCTGAATTCTTATATAATCTACAGTATATCGGTTTCTAATCAAATTCACACCCCTTAGACCTAAATCTTTGTTCATTTGTTAGGAATGTTTTATCACCTCGGTTTCTATTCCAATTCACACCCACCAGACCATGCAATCCGCCCCGTGTGTTTTCACTGCGACATGTGCGACATCAGGCGTGTCCAAGCGTTCTGCCCGGTTAGAAAAACCATGTAAACTTCCTTTCCCTGTCCGCGAGTCGCTACCATATCAGAATATCCTTTCTCTTCCACCTGTCCTAATCACCTACCTGTCCGATCGAAACTGGGAACCCAGTCGCTATTGTGTTGATTTTAACATGTTATGAACTTGTTTCGTCAATTGCTTATTTTTAAATGTCTGTCGTTCATTCAGAAGGAATTTGGGTCGATACGCGCCTTATTCTATTGAATTACAGGAAAAACGCTGCGTATAGTTCCAACTCAAAGAACTTGGGTGTATTCAATTCAAAGATGGCCGACCAGTATAAGTTTTAATTAGTAAAATTAACTTCATATTATTATGTAAATACGGATGATAATTGGATTCGGTGAAGTAGTTCAGTGATAGGATATCTTTTGTGTGTCTACACCGATGTTGTCCACGCTTCCTTAAGTTTACCTAAGGATACCTTTTTTCGGGTAATTTAAGACACTGGGTTACCCAGACGGGTCTACACGCCCTGCAGAGTGAGAAATTCCACAGCGTATGTTGTTTAATTGTTTCCCCATGGATTAACCTATTCCTAATGGCTACAGCAGTGAATGGGACGAAGGTTTGTATTGTTTATGTTGACAAATTATAGATTTTCTCACCAACTCTTAATACATTTATATCACTTCAGGTGACATTACCAAGGAAGTCCGTTTATGGGACGTATTTGATCTTTAATTTAAATTTTTCTGCTGCTTTCCGTGATTTCTTAGTAGTAGATTGTCGTCTGCAATTTATAGAACGTGGAATCTGTCATCACAAGTTGATTAAGCGCTTTATGCATGGGTTTTCTATATCGCAGTTTAAATGTCATGAAATTTAATTCAACACATCAAACACCGGGCGCAAGTAGGGAAATCACCTGGTTTCTGATGTGCAAACAATAGTTTTAATTACCAAAGCTAAACGTAAACATGGTCCCAGATATAATATCATTGACCGCTTGCATTCACTATAAAAATAGCATTAAGATCAAAATTAAACACAAAAATCATTTGTTTACTTCTACAAAAAAGTAAGAGAGTTGGTTTGCCAACTAACTTTTGCCCTTGGTCAAAGAATCTAGACAATTCAGACATTTTGCTTTGCTCTGCTATGGTAGATGGTGACATTCAATGCGATTCTGATAGAAGACATGGTTTCTTAGTTGAGATTAACGCTTTATGTTAGATTTTCCGGTTGGGACATTTTTCAGTATCACCGCACCGTGTATCAACGTAGAAGAATTTGATTTACTGCACTTTCACAAGAAAAACGGACAGCTTTTTCAGACTTTGTGCATTGATCATCGATATTGGAGTGTGTACGTGCTAATCGGGGGAAAATATATTGCATTTTAAAGCTCCATATTGTCCTTTAAAAGTGTTTAGAAAACATGCGATAATTGCATTGAAAATGATTATATTGCACAAATTACAAGGGCTAGAAATCCAACCGGGGGTATAATTTTGAAAAATGTCTCCATTATACAACGTTCCCAAAAAGTGTTTGTCCTTTCTTTGTTAGGTAGACAATGTGGGTATACTTAAGTAAAGCTAAATGCGGGATGACAGTTGTATATATACAATGTTCAGTAGGGTAACAAAATACTTAAGCCTCTTTGTTGTGTCATGAGCTCCCTTAAGGTATTAAACGCGGAAACAACGTGTGACACATAGTGGTTTTGACTAATTCCTTCTTAAAGTTCTTTAATCGTTTACCTTAAAATGGTAATTACGGAAGTTATACAGCACTATACTGAAATGACCTATCCCCTTTGGAGGGAATGAAATTGTTTATTTTAGCACGAGTCTTTGAGGCTTTTCAATCCTCTCTACATGTACATGTAACAAATATTTTCTATGCAAGACCCATGCTGTATGTACCCCGGTTTTTGAATCCATTTCGTTCAACCATCTGTTCCGCATTTTGCCAAATTTACAATTTTTAACCGGACATTAATCAATATTCAAGCACCATTGCATCCAAAAAGCACGCAAAGGTTCACTGCATTTTAAAATTGCCACAGACACACCTTTAAAATGTCATAATATGTTGCAAAACGAGTCATTTTTTAATCAGATAGGAAATCCATAAAGTATTCATGCATCGCTGAATATGTGAAATGTCTGTAACCCAAACTTCCACTAGTCTTTGCCGTGAATTATGCTGAAAACGTAACTTATATCATTTAAAAAACATATACACCTTTTTGATCTGAACTATTCAAAGTTTTTATTTTTTTCCCTCTTCAACCGGAATAAGAATCGTTTGTTCTAAGCGAAATTTTATAACTTCTTCCCACTGTTCGCATTTCGTTTATGATTGCGTTAAATCATTTGCGGTTGCATGACAATTTTCAATGAATTTAAGCTATGAACTTTTACACTTGAAAATTGCCAATCTGGATATTTACTCAGAAACCGAACACCCGCTTCGTATCTTATCTCTGTGATTGCCAAGTAAATGGGAAAGTGGACAATGTTATCCTTAACCCGAACGGCTACTTTCGTAAGAGGTCTCGCATAAACGCTATTTACATTGAGATAACAACTAACATAAAATGTAACCTTAAATTATAGTACATGTATTTAATTGCTTCTATATAAATAATGACGATCTAATTTTGGGTTGTCTTTTTTCTTTGGTAAATGCGACATTGATGCGAAAATATTACAAACTCAAAAGTACTTGAATTCGATAGAGAAGTTAAAAGCCAAGTTTGAAAGGTCCACTCGAGAAAGAGCAAACAAGCTGGTAAGAGATTTCTTAGACTACTTGTTTTTACGATTCTAGCATAAGATTTCTACAATTAAAGGTTTTAACATCATTCTAAACCCGATTTGTCTGTAATTGCTTCTCTTGTTAACGCAATAACACAATGGTCCTTTAAATTAAGCATTCAGACAACAAATAGAATTTCATTTTTCCTTCAATACAAAGCAGAGAGAAAAGGGAAAAAACCTGGCTCGCAGTGGGGAATTTCTGGAATGTTTGTCTTGCTAGCAGTGTATTTGATTAACTTGTTCCCAGTATATCACATGATTGCAGATTGTAGCAATATGTATCAAATTCTTTATAACCTGAATGTATGGGTCATCAGAACTTTTGAAATTTTAATTATTCGCATTTGTATGGACGTTGAAATCAAGATTTAAAAAAGATTGAGATATAATCAGTTGGCTTCATTTAAATATATCTGTATTAATATGTTTATGTTTAACTGTGTCATTCGTAACATTTTCGTATTGTTTACTTATTGTTGAGGAGAGGAGGCACCAGAATCATAAAATCATTAAAATATACTATTATAATGCTAGATAAAGTCGGGATGAATTGACAAACGCACAATAGTACGCTGACACGACTATCAAGGCTTATATACTGGTTATTGAAGACACACATGTCGCAACCTGCTACTAGAATTAGGCCACCGAGAAAGGCCGGAACGAAAAAAGCATGACAAAAAAGCATTAGTTTATTAGAAAACACGTTGATATGGATTAGGTGTGACCTTATGTTTATACATGTAAGGATCTATATATGTAATGACATTAACGTGTACGTGTTCACTTAACAGACACTGACAGTCATGCAGGCCTACATTGGTGGCCGTCTGTGTTGTCCCTGTAATTGATCTTTGGTGTTTTCTATAATTGTTTCGTTACAATGGCTAGTGTACGTCTATATTGAAAGATATCTTTGGTCACGGTGATAAAGAAAATGAAAGTAAGCATAAAGGTTAATTTATAACAGCAATAGGTGGTGTCTCGAGATTCTTTCGACTGGATTTCTTACGAAAGTGAGAACAGAACCACTCGGAAATAGAGTAGACTATATTGATCTACATTTATGATGTGTTAAACTGTTTTTCATCTTCAAATTGTTATCATTGAGTGTTTTACATATTTCATTTAAGCGACCACATGCATTAATAAACTGCAGTTTGAGTAAAACCCCTTACCCCATCAATCATAATGCTTCGGAATGGAATTTCTATGATTGATCGTATTTTTTGAAAATTTCGTTTGAAAAAGATCAAAGGCTATATAAAACCCGTGTTTTAACTAACATTAAGATATGTCATAAAAGAATTTATCTCAGAATATAAACCTTGACTGGTTTTGAAATGAATGGCTTTTATATGTATTTTGAGTAAGGGGTCTTGTTTAATAATTACTTTATGTTTGTATTTGTTATAGGTTTGATACGTAATGTGTTTGTTATTCTATTTGTCCCAGGCTGGTAAGCACGTCAGTCAGATAGCGGTGGGTGGACCCGCCCCCTCCCGGAAGGAATCTGTTTCCTCCCGGAAGGAGTCCATCCCCTCAGCGTCCGCCTTCGGGGGCGACGAAAGACACTTCAACCTAGCGGTCATCAACGGAGAGAGCACTGAGGTCAAAAGGCCAGTTAATGGCGGGAATATAGAGGATGAACTGGGGCCCGAATTCGGAAAGGCGACGCTCTCAAAATCCGCTCCTGTTGCAGACATAGTGGTACATCACTGTTTAATTACCCTTCTGGATTTTTATTTGGATAGAAGACTATATATATTTATGTATCATGGCCCCACCGTCACCAAAATTTTCAAATCACTCAACTTATTCCTTAATAGAAAAGTGCATAAATTTGAGGCCAGTACTCAGGTGTTCTCTTGAAGGAAGTTGGTGACAGCGAGGCCAGCTTAAATGTAAATTATTACATACCAATCTTGATTACATCATAAAGGACCTCATTTGCCTTAACATCAAACTTAACTTATTTCTCGTTTGTAATTAATCCTTTCTCTTCAGAGGGAACGTCTGACAAGTGAGGTACAGCCCCCGGATCTGAACGAACTCACCAATGGCAACGGTCACCATGAAGCTAGTTCTCCATCCAGTGATTCTACGACATCGGACGAGAAGTCTTCCCACAGTTCTTCTCTTGAGTTCCCAGAGCCCCACGGCGCTGTCACCAGTTGGACCCTCTTTGCGCAGTCGTTCTTTCAGTTTAAAGGCGCTCATACCTATTTATGTGCAGCTCTTCAGCAGCCGCTTCTTCCCAAAAAAGACAAGGCAGATGTTTTGGTAGGACCATCACCATTTATTACACGTACATGTTTTCTATAAAAAAAGAAAGACATACAAAATTCATTTTATTTCTGCAACACCCCCCCCCCCCAAAAAAAAAAAGAAAAGAAAAGAGGAGGCTGATGTTTTGGTAATTTCATCAACATTTTCCTACAACTGTACAATTGGCATGTATACATTCTTTTAAAAAGAGTGTACAGTTATGCTTATTTATTTCCATAATATTTGCTATTAATTCGTAGGCTTCCTTGGCGGCCTGGGTTTCCATCTTGAGGATCATGGGAGATCTCCCGGAATCAGATCACGGGGAAACACTTGATGTTGCTGGGGTGAGCATAAATTGTTCTACTTCATTCGTTTCAAAGTGTAATGAGCAAAAGTTAATTTTTCAAAGTGCGAAAAAGGACATTGAAGTTTGATGCATTTATTATAATACTTGAAAGTAACCATAAAGTTAGGCATGAAAGGGAAAGGTGCATCTTGTAGAATTAATGACTTGTACATAGCTGCCTAGCATTGCCTTTGATTGCTATCTGTTGACGGCATCTTTATATATTTGACAGAGTGCTCCACCAATTATAAGTCAAGTGAAACAGGGTTTTCACAAAAAGTACACAAAGCGAGATGTGGACGAGGCTTACAAAAAATACTCAGAACTGGTAGGTTTTTTGTGTACTAGGCATCTTCAATAAAATGTTCAAAAGAATGTCTCAATAGCATTTATACAAAAAACAAGACAAAAATAACAAAAAGCTTTTCTGCATTACAAATCAGAAACTATAAGAAGAAGAAGTAAACAAGCTTATTATTATCCGAACATTAAATAAGCTTTACACACTTCACGTTTGTGAAGACATTTGAATACAATTAGGGTTTAAAAACTACATATTTTCATGGGCAATTAGGCTCAAGTTTCAAGGCTAAAGCTGAAACGACAAAACACTAATATAACTCTGCAAATAATCTTACCATAAAAGCATGTACGAGTACTAGAAATCAAAGTACTGAAGTACTGAAAGCCGGGCTTTTTTGGTGTGTCTTTATGCATATTGTGTTGCAAAGACTGAAAATCTCTCTCTCTCTCTCTCTCTCTCTCTCTCTCTCTCTCTCTCTCTCATGCTTTTAATGTCGGCAAAGCATCAGAGAGCGAAAATTTTGTAAGCGGCAAAAAATATGTCTGTCTAATAGAAGTTAAAAAGTTCAACAGTTGCTGCCTTGAATTTTGCAACAAGCATTATATATTCAATCCCCATTTCTTCATCGCGCAGCAAAGTAGTTCATGGAAATTCATGCGCATTGTATGTGTCCAAAATGCATAGTAATGTTTTAAAAACACGTTATTAATAAGAAAACTAAAAAAGATAGACAATTCATTCGAAATTTAAAAAAAAAGAAACAAAATGCCAACACTTTTGACAAAACGTGGCTCTTTGTGTAACTATTTGGTATAGCGGAAGCTTTACCTTGACGCTGTTTGGTTTTTTGTTTACTTGTGCTATTTATAGTAACATTGGCGATTTGCCTGCCTATAGCCAGGACTCTGCTTTCAGCAGAGCCCGGCTAAAAACGCACTTTTAGTAATTTCAAAGCAAAAATTTTGACTTATGTTTTCAGTTTAAGGACCCATCTCATTCTGATGTCAAAAACATTCCCTTCTTGTCTGATAAAATTAGCACGGTCCTGGAGAAAGTCCAATATGTCTGCGCTCTTGGAATCTACAAACCGGAACTCAGGTAGCGATAGAAACGGAGTAATGCAAAACCGTGAACGATATCTTTAACAAATCATTTTTACAATTAAGAATTCCAGTATATTTTTTTTCAACACAGTCAAGGTTCAAGTTTTGAGAAAAATTGTGAAAATCAAAATTGAGTGTTCATACCAGTTTGGGTATTGAAACCAGGACTGAATGACGGTTTATTGAGTATTTTTTTGTTTCGCCAGGGACGAGATATTTTGCCAGGTCTGCAAACAGTTGACGAATAACCCATCCCGTAACAGTTCAGTACGAGGGTGGGTGCTTCTTCATTTGTTGGCGGGTTGTTTTGCCCCGACAGAAAGAGTAAGTATTTTGTATGCGAGCCCCGTTTTGATAAAATAATCGTCAATCATTCAATGAGGATACAAAATTATATAATACGATAACTTTATATAACACGCGGCAAATATGAAAAATATGGTTCAGAATTTGATGACTTTTAAATATATTACTAAAGTATTTTTTAAGCACTCAATGCTTATACCGGTATTTATATTCATTTTGATGTTTATTTGTATAAAATATTTTTGTATTGTCGCTTTAAATCCATTGTAAGATATAATAACCGTAAAACATGTCATTTGGTGTGCTTCTTCGGCTAAATACATAGTGCCAAAAACTTTGCAAAAACACTTTTTCAGATAGAGATGATTAAACGATTAACTTTTCAAATATACTTATCAAAATTGGTTTGGTGAGTTTTAAAGTTTTATTAAACCTAACAGTAATACAACTGTAAGTAAATACGAACGTGTGTACTTGTGCCCGTAAGCGATGATCAGATTTGACGTGTGTTATTATACATTGAACATTGCAAATTTCCAATGCAAACACGTACACATGGTACAAGGGGAAATATACACCGAATGTAAATAATTTCTTAAAGCAAAATAAAAATACATTGTGATCCATATTAAAACAAAATGAGGGTGTTATTATTTTCTTTGCAAATCACAAAATTACACTTGAAAATTAAAATTAAAACAAAATATGGTAGTTACCTACCAATAGCTATCTAGTAATAATGCTAATTTCATTAAACTCATACAAGATGACATGAATCAACAGAGACACCATGCTAAATGCCTTTGCTAAGCTATTTAAAATCAATACCTCTGTTTACTTGCAGTTTTTCTCGTGTTTCCTCCATTTTCTCCAAGAGTCCTCTCCAATTTTCTCCTGCAGGGTCGAACGTCTAGTTCGGCGCACGGCTATTGTAGGGACGAGGGGCTATCCCCCCAGCTGGCTGGAGTTCCAGGTAAAACAGCCACAATGAAGATTGTTTCTGTAAATACAAGTATCATAAACACTTATCCACTGAATTTAACAAGACATCTTATCATTTCTTCAATAAAAATGTCACACGAGCTTATCCACTGAATTCAATAAAATATATTTTAATTTGCAAAAAAAAAAGTTCTTTAATACAGTACATGTATATCTTCACACACACTTTTGTGGTTTCATCAATTTTCGTAGAATATGAATTCAATAATCCAGAATATTGTTTCTTACGCTGCATGCTAGTCTCGTATTTATAGTATCTCATAATTATAGAGACGACGTTGCCTAATTCTTTCAATATTTTGTCTTATTAGGCGTCAAAGAATTGCAAACCCATCTTGATACCGATGTCGATGATGAACGGACTGCGTATGATAGTGGAGGCTGACTCGGCTTCCACCGTCCAGGAACTCGTCCATCAGATTTGTCATAAGGCTGGACTGCAGGACTCCTCTGGCTTTTCTATATACATTACTCTCATGCAACGTGTAAGAAACTTACCTCAATTTTTATTCTTTCTCTGCTGAGATTCGCAAGAAGGAACATCAGCTGGGACAGAATTTCCAAACATGAATTAAGAAGACATGTACCAAGAATCTTAGCCGAGATTATTGTTATAACTATAGCTACTGAATTATATTTTGCAAATGATGGTACCCGTGGCGAAAAAGAAAAAATAACTTTAATTACGTGTCATTACGAAATCAAATATTATATGAAAGAATTTAAAGTGATGGTTTTGGTAATTTGTTGAATGCTTCTCCTAGATTTCATGTCTCGGGAATGGTACACATCGTGTTATGGACGCCGTGGCGGAATGTGAACAGCACACGAAGCAAAGCGGCATGCGTGAAAGTAGTTCCTCCTGGCGACTTTACTTCCGGAAGGAGTACTTTTTACCCTGGCACAATCCCAAAGACGATCCAGTAGCCACAGACCTCATCTATCAACAGATCATGCGCGGAGTCTCTGTTGGGGAATACAAGAGCAAAACGGTGCATATCAAACTCACATCTGCATTAACAATTTAAATTAAAAGTAGTCTTTTCTGAATTAAAAAAAAAGTATGAAAACGTAAATTATTGAGAAAAAATAAATAAAACTATTTACTTATTAACGAATTTGCCCTGTTATTTTAACCTCGTTTATTTTGAAAATTTAAGGATGACGATTTGGCAAAATTAGCCGCCCAGCGTTATTTCATTGAAAACCCAGGCGCTGTTGAAAATACAAAATTACAGACATTTTTGACGGGTTGGCTTCCTGAAACAAACAAGAAAACTATAGATCTGACATACTGGACGACAAAAGTTATGAATGTACTTCAAAGTGATATACCAAAGGACCGCAATAAAGTGCGAGACCTCAAATGTGATGTTGTGAATTTCGCAAAGGATAAGTGGCATGCAGTGTTTTCTCGATTTTACGATGCTCACAAAATACAGAACGCTTCAATGACCTGGCAGAACGTTATTTTGGGACTGAACAATAAAGGTCTGGAAATCATGGACGAGATGGAGGATGTTAAAAGTTCCATTTCGTTCATTGAAATCACTGATGTCTCCAAGGGAAGGTAAAGTACTCATTGGAAAATTTACAGACTTATATATAATGTAAACTGCAGTGTACAATAAAACTAAGTAGTTTAGATAAGTCATTATCATAGAAATCAGGAGACAGTGTTGTTAAAAAGTATTGCATCAACTTCGACACATTTTAAAAAAAAAAATTTCTATTCAATAACTATTTCTCACTGCGTGATTTGCTTACAGACACACGGTCACTATCAGTACTCTACGGTCTGAGGACTTTGTAGTCAGTTCCAATCACGCCGATGACTTGTTTTCGCTGCTGACCAAGTTCATGGATGGTTTGCGACGGAAGTCAAAGTACGGCATCGCTGTCCAGGATTCCACGCAAATTGGTAAGAGTCTTCTTTAATAAGTTCAAAGTTTGCAATTAGATAAATACTGTATTGTCAGTTTTTTTTTTGTCGGGTCACAAATTTCTGTTTTACACTACTGTAGTCTGTTAAGAAAATATTAGAATTTTGTGTTCCTTAAGTATATGTTTGTTGCAATTTGGCATGTACTATTGTCATGTTGTAAATTTTGTATTTACTGCCTCCCTGTAAATTTAAAATTTACAACATGACACTATTTTCGCCGAAGAAAAACGGGTCGCCCTGATCAATGGAGTTTGCATGTTGATAGGAATTTATTGATTAATAAATAGATTAATATAGGAATTGATTTTTTCCATTCATTTTTGAGTAAAAACATTTCCCATAAATGCGACGGTTTAGTATGTCATGTAGCCTTACATGTATTTCTGGTCCTCTTTTGAAGATACAAAACTGATATCGGCGGATTAATTTTTGTTCACAAGACAGTAAATCTTTACTTGTACTTTACCTTCTAAATGAATCATACTCTGTAACAAGAATAGAATGTATTGTACAAAATATCACAGAATAAATGGACTGCATCAAACAAATCGGTGCCCATTGTCACTTCTATAAAAGAGAGAGATTCGCGCTTAGTATAAATTGACAAGATAAGTGTACCTTGTCATAACAGCATCTCATTAGCCTGAAGACAATTTCCGATGTAATTGTCATCTCTTTAGTCAGCCACAAAAGAACCTCTTATTAAGTCGTCAAAATATTGTAAGTATAACAACTATCCGGAATTTTTCAGGTTTACCACCCGTGGTAAAATTTACGGATATAGACATTTTAAACAACAGGGTCCTTTCAGCGTGTCCATTAAAGCTGCAATTTTTTCAAATGTTTATTGCATATGTTGTTATTAACTACTTTAAATGACTGGCAAAATTAAGGTTTACACACTTCTTTCATACATATTTTTTGTGGGAAAGCTATTTAGGGGCTCTTTACATAAACATTATAATAGTCGTCCTGTACAAAAATTGGGTTTGCTATATCTTCTAGTATTCCATAGTTAAAAATATTATGATATATTTAGCGATTAATATTTCAACCTAATAACGAGGGACCAGGTTACGCAAAGAGATATCATACTGCCATATTTAAAAATAAATTAGAAAAGAAGAAGCTCATATTGCTCTTTAACATCGAAACAGTTTTACATTGATGCCAAGCTGTAATTGGGTTCCTGGATGTCTGTATATCTAGATCTGATTCATTTTTGTGTATACATGTATAAAATTTTATTGGTTTCAAGAGGGTGCAATCGGAGTTGGCCTTACCAAAGGAGATCTGGTTGAACTGGAACAACCTTATGAACAGTTCATGTATGAAGATGTTTATAGCGCCACCTGTGTAAGAACAGGGAAACTTAACATGATGCCAAGGGACTTAATCTACGTCATTCCGACAGTAGATGAGCCAGCTCATGATACATTAGTAGGTTTTAACTTAATCAGCAAAATTAATTGACTGGAGGAAATTTTTAGCCGTAAAATGACATCGTTTAACTTAACGAATTTCTTATTTCTAGGGCATGTTAACTGTTCAGTTACGCAAAGACCCCAGTGTTTTCCCAACCCAGCAAATTGTTCATCGAGAACACACGTTGCAAATGTACGCCAAACTTCACTTCAGGTACCGTGGCACTATTCACTGATTTACATCTACAATAAAACGTTTAATACAGGAAAACCAACTATATATCGTGAATTCCATCTAATATGATGAAATTAAGTTTCTTTACTGGCTAGCATCAAGCTAATTTCCCATAAAAAGCAATTTTCAACTTTGAAAAATTTTGCTTATGACTTTCATAATTCTTTGTGTGTTTAAATCATATTTCTGTTTTTGAATTCATATCCTTTATTTGGTAATTGCAGACAGGGTAGCGACAATGCTGTTAGTAAATTTTTGTCCAAAGCTTCATTCAAATCCTCAAAGAAGGACAAGGCACAAACAAACTGGCAATATCAAAAAGAATCAATCAAAAAGCCGCTGCTGAAGAGAACACATCTCAGGGAGGAACTTAGAAGAGCCAGTTGCAGAAGTTTTCTTGATATCCTTTGATACTTGCATTTACATTGAATAAAATCCCCGAATTAAATAACCTAAACAACAAGTCTCTGACTATCCCTCAATTTGAAATATCTCAATATGCACTACGAGGAGATTAATGAGCATTAACTTCTACAAATTATTATCAAAAGAGTAATTGTAAACTATACCCGAAATTCATACGCAACTTAATTATGAGTTTGTTTGATATAACACCACGTATTGTGAAAGATTTCTTTTTATACACTAGTTACGGTATAGACGTTTATTTGAATATCCTTAACAATCTCACCTATTCAGCAGTACATGGGGGATTCTCCGTTACCTGACCAGATGTCTGAAATGGAATTATCTAATGAAAACGTTATTGAGCCAGGAATGAGAAGCGTATGAGTGCTCTGTCTCTCTCTCTCTCTCTCTCTCAAATATTTTGATTTAATAAAACAAAATACATTGCAATATCTATAGAACAGTTATCTGTTAATTTGACTCATACCATCATTTGCAGAGACACATGCGAGATGAAATATATTGTCAGATAATCAAACAGCTAACAAATAATCCAAACAAGTAAGTAAATTGATTAATTTGATAAAGAATATTAAATTCTTACTACTTGATAACCATTTTTTATGCGTCATTTCTGAACCATCATTTAGGTCGAGTGAAGATAGAGGATGGAGACTCCTCTACCTCGTCTGCACATGCGCAGTGCCAAGTACAGAACTCTATGATGAGTGTGAGCAATTCATGAGAGGCAGTAAACACCCGTTATCTCAGAAATGTCTGGCAAGGCTTCACCTCACCAAATCGTAAGCTAAGTTGTTACCACCTTGCTTTTTATGAATCAAGAAAATGATACACCTACTTTTTATAAAAAAAAATCTATATTTTAAAATATGGATTTGGTTTGTTTGTTTAGCGAGGGGGCAAGGCAGTATCCGCCACATCCAATGGAGCATGCAGCAATGGAGAGCAAGAAACACACAATAAACATCACTATAGGTTTTCCCTTCCAGCATCAGCAGGTACCATTTCCATAGAAAATGTCAATTCCTCATGTTTCGATTGATGATACTTTACATTATGCCTTTTTAGGAAGTTAAATGATCATGATATGTTTTTATCATAAAAAATGATTACATCTTTTAACTATACAGACACCTCCCGTATGTATTGGTATTTCGTAGAGTTTTAGCGTGATTGTTACTTTGATGTGAATGATTTTTTTAACAACCGAGATGTGTGCTTATGTGAAATTGAAGATAATTTTACAGAGTAACTTTTGTTTCGAAAGATGTTGTACTGAAATTTACATCTTATCTTTTTTCATTTAACTTTATTACAATATCAATGCATCTAAACTAACTATTTTAGAGTATGAAATATCACCAAATTCAGATTTTGAAGAAAATGTATTAAATCTGATACAATAATCAAATGAACCCAAATCTACTTTATATATGAAAAAGATTTTTACAAAACGTAAAAAACTATCTACATTGTAATATTTTTTTTTAAAAGAAAGACGAAGATTCTAAGAATAAAAATGAATGATACGAAAAATGAAAAAGAACTGCATTTTATTCAATATACAAACTCGAATTTTCATATCAATGATTGTCTTTATCTCAGGACTTTGAAGTGGACGTCAGCTGCCGTGTAGTAGAAATCAAACGGGTCATCATGGATGCGTTCGATTTGGAAGGCATCGACGAATACGGGCTGTGTTTTGGATTGAAAGATCGAGGTTCTTCCCTTTTTAAGCCTAGTGTGTGCTCATGTTTTTACTTTCTTCCTAGATTAGCTTCAAAAGACTAGTTATGTTTGAAATTCTGCAATTCATTAAGAAAACAAAAATATTTTACGTAGCGTACATTTTGAGATGGTTGGATGGGGTAAATTGTTTAGGTGACATGGTATGTTTTGATATCACGAGATATTTTGGGAATATAACTACATGTACTTCTATTAGTGTTTTAGAGTATTGTTTTTCTAATACTGAAACACTCAAGTAACTGGACTTTTGAGAATTAGCATTTATCTGCAAGACGTATTGTTACAACCATTAAGGTTGCTATAATGCCGTCAATAGTGTTTACATAATTTCTTTTATTTTTTATGCTAACGGTTTTTGTTGATATACTTATTGTTGACTTTTGTTGACAGACCAAAGCACAGGAACTTCCTCAAAAACAAAACCGTTTTGTATGTAGATTAGTCACCTTCCTGAATGTACAGTTCACTGTATAGTAGTGTCAATCTGCACTTAAATTAAAAATAAAATAAAAAGGAAACTTACATGTAACACTGTATGTGCACAGTCAACTGGTGATAGGGTGCAAAAGATTAATAAACAGATAATAAAGATATGCTCATTAAAATGGAATGTCGGTATATTTCCATTAAAATTCCAGAGAAAAGTTGCTAGTATATGTGTTTGTTGGGTTTTTTGACAGTTGCAGTAAAATGAAAATTTATAAAAGTGGGCTAGATCGACATGCTAGCATGATTAAATTCCAGCTTTGCTACAAATCATCTTTAAATTTTCTGGAGAGCTTCATTCAAACAGTAACAAACTTTCTGTGGTTTTTGCAAGCTGGTTGAAAACAGGCAGCTTTAGCTTTGGTTGCATTGCTTGCTTTTTTAACTTTGAAATATTTTATATCTAAATTAAAAAAAAAAAACATGATAATTTAGAATCTTGTTTTGATGTACTTTTCTTTTTTTTTTAATTCGTTTTAAATTTCTGTTTCTTTGTGTGTATTTAGGTTTCCTTAAAAGTTAGACATAGTTATCGAAACAACGTTTATATTTTAGAATTAACAACCACTATATATGTATAGATTTTTAAAAAACAAAATCCTATATACCAGTTACCCTGTAGTAACAACTCCCCGTAATACTAATCAAACATGGTCTTGTAAAATATTGTGCGTTTTACAGCTTAGTTCATCTGAGTATTAAGAATTTCTATAGTAAGAGTTTACATCTCTAATTCACAGTGATAAGTGCTCCAGATGGCGAGTTTTTCTTGGACTCTCTCACAAATGTAGAGCTTTTCTGGGCAAAGCAGATGAGGTCGCAGCGATCAAGTGGTAAGGTGCTTGACAAAACAGTCGATATATCCCAAACTTTATGCATCACATTCTATAAGATAGACGTCAAAAACACAATCTGATTTTATTCTTAGTTACATTACGTTTTAGTATAACGATTTTTTTCACAGTGACGGAATCCAACAAAGGGTCCCCCGATTTCTCGGCTCCCACCACCGTCCACGTGTTCTTCCTGAAGAAGCTCTGGGTGAACTCCGAACCCGGCAAAAATAAGAACGCGGATTCCATGTTTCATTTTCCACAGGTAAATTTATTAGATCACATATAATAAAATTGTCCCTATACAATACATTAACACTGGAAAAAAGAATTCAAAAGAAAGAGCCGTTAATCTGCAGGAAAATAATGTGTTGAAAGATTAAGAAAAATGTCAATCGCAACTTCTCGGGCCTTTCCGGCAGACTCGGAAAGTTTTTCCGAGCTGTGTCGAAAGGCCCGTTGAGCTGCGACTGAGACAAATGTTTGACTGACGTTTGCAGGAGGTTCCTAACTACCTCCGAGGCTACCACAACTGTTCGGACAAGGACGCCGGGCACCTTGCCGCTTACATCTACAGGGCGCAGTTTGGAGACGACATGTCGGCCCTCTCAGATTTTGAGTGAGTCTCTATATACATGTATAATGCCTTATAATTGCATTGACAGTTTCCGCTACATTAGTCAATCATTTTAATTGTGTGTATTTTTATTACATTAAATATTTCTTCATGCATATACAATGCGTTCATTTCAGATCCAACATGAAAGCTCTTATTCCGCATCCAGTCTTAGAGAAGAAACCTCCAAATGAATGGAAACAGGTGAATAGACTAGTTGCTAAGCATATGAGCATCACATGTTGTCTTTCAATGCTTTGGATAAAAATTTCTTCATTTAATTCCAAACTATGATTACAAAATGCATAACTGATATACGTATTGTGTATTTTCGTACGTAAAGCTGGTTAAGGAGGAAATCAGTAGAACAAAGGGAACTAACTCTGATAAAGCAAAATTAGCTTTCCTGAAAATCATTCACCAGTGGCCAACCTATGGATCGGTCTTCTTCACAGTAAAGGTATCTGTCCGAAACTTCAAAAAGTCCAAAATGTTGCCCGTTTTCTTCTAAAGTTTTCTGATGTAAACCATGGAGATCGTTTTTAATAGTTTTTTTTCACTTTCTGTTTATTTAACAGCAAAGATCAATGAAAAATTACCCCAAGCACGTACTGTTCGCTGTCAACGTCCACGGGATCATGTTCTTAGACGTCACGTCCAAGGTACGATTTAGCAGTGCCTTCTTGGTTGTGGCCATGTATAGGCTAAATTAATCTTCCAGAGAAGAAGAGCTTTGTATATGAAGATATGGGAAATAATCCTGAAGCCAAATATATGGAATTTTTCTTTACAAAAAATAGTTTATTAATAGCAAACAGGTCATAATTAAATTTTAAGGTAGATCTGATGGGTAATTTGTTGACCACCAAGCCTCATATAGAACCATATTAACAGGGGATTGGACTTTGTGTAGTTGTGCCAAGCAGCTATGTGACGCAGGCCTGTCTATTTCATTGCTGACCACTCTTTAAAATGAACAAGATTTGTCTGCTCAATGCTCTTGAGCAAAGCTTAAGACTACGCAATCTGTGTTTATTTCACTGAAAACCAGCGTCATTTTTAACTTGTTTTGACGCAAGAAAATTAAGACTCTACATCCTACCGAATGTCCAGTGTCTTGTTAAAATGGTTTTATTTCAATCTTGATTGCAGCATTTATTCACTGCATCATGACGCTTGAGGGTGGGAAATTGGAAAAATAAGTATACCTGCAGATGACATTTTTTTAAATTTCTTCATTCCAGAACGTAATAGCCAAGTACGAGTATAGCCAGATCCCTAACTGGGCCTATGATGAGCAGTCCTTTACCCTTGTCGTAGGAGACGGTCCCAATGCAACCAAGATTTACATGGAAACTAATCTGGTTTGTATCTATTTCCAGAGACATAAATAACAGAGATTGGCAACTCCGCCATTAGCGTGTTTGTTGATGATAAATGTTACGGGACCAGCTTTACTTAGAGAACTACTTATTAATGAACTGAGATAATGATCTTAAACTAAAAGTATTAATACTAGTATTGTTTTTTATGAAAAAAGGCATAGGTTTTAGACATTTTTGAAACAAAAAAAATGAAAAATAAGATTGATATATATATCATGTTGTAAATTTACAACATGACATATAGAAAATATATTGGCCAGCTAAAAAACATCGGCGAAAGCTCGGACGACGGGTAGCCAAGTGCCTCCTTAAACTCCTCTTTTAATATTGTTTATAAGACATAAACTCATGAAAATTTGATATTTTTAATGTTTTGGTAATAGGTTTTAGCTGTTTATATTTCGATATAATTGTTTATTAGAAAGATTTACTGATTTAAACTTGGCTGGGGATACTTTACAATATGGACCGCGAGATTTCGATCTGTTGCCAATCTCTGTTATTTATGTCTCTGCTATTTCAAATGATTTTATTAATTTTCAAACTTTAGTTGTTATTTTTTTCTCTTGTTTCTTGGTTTCTCTTAAATTGGTTATTAGATAATGTACAAATAAATTCATTTGAACAGTGAACTGTCAAAAGGTATACTAGTAAATGGTATTAATAATAAAACTTTTCGAAGTTCGGTTTTACTCTTATCACTTAGGACTATATATATCAATCCAATTTTCTAAAGCTGTTTCCTTGTACGATATCTGTTTTCAGAGTGGGTAATTGGTGTCTTTATGTTTTAGGGACACAATATGGACGACATCATCATGTCCTATGTAGCCTGGATGATGAATACACACATACAGAAGAGGCCGTCATATGCAGGAGTGACTGTAGGCGAATCTCTGTGTTAATTGAGTCATGCGGAATAGACATCCTTATATAAACGCAGAACTGTACACAATGAAAATGGAAATTTTGTGTTATATTGAGGAAAAGCTAATAAAGAGGGTTAAATTCTTATTCGAAGATGAAATGTTTTTTGATTATTAATTTTATTGAGAACTTAAATAAACAATTTAGTGGACCGTTATTATTTTCTTTTTTGAGATATCTAGAAAATTATACATAAAAGATAGATTTTTGTATATCAAGGAAATTGGTGGGTCTGGTCATGATATATTTCTTTTATGACGCGCCGGTTTTTCTCTATAAGTTCTGTACATTAATATGATTATAGTTGCATATGTATGTTTTTATATATGTTATAAATCTATAATGGATACAATATGCGCATCTACACGCATAACTGACACCGGTTCACGGAACCAAATAAATGAAAGCTTTTCGTATTGTGAATGGTATAATTATATTGTGTGTTCATGTTTTATATATAATTTGTGATGTGGTTTTTTTGGTATCATAAATATATTTACGTCTTTACATATACATATACGTGTGGTCTCTGAAATGCCATATGTTGTGATGTTATCATTATACTTTTAATAAATAAAAAATTAAATATTTGATTTTCCTTGGTTATTTAAAAACATTTTTATACTTTATTTTAGGGTACAAAATCAGTTAAGAATCAAATTCGCAGAAAGTTAATTTGAATTCACATTTTTATTCGATCAAATATATATGTTAGATATAACTAAACTTTCGACTTTTCTCCACCTCCTATATCCTCAGTCTTTATGGAAAACTTACTTATAAACTTCTCTTTCCATTCATGATAAAAATGATTATCTTTCTTCCTATTGATGGTCAATGTCATTACTTCTGTTGCCATTCATATTTCCAATTATAATTATATTCGAACAATCCTCGTCAGTGTTACTTTTTTTTCATTTGCTGTGTTTTTCGTCTATTGTTCGATCATTAAACTTCTAATGAAAATATGCTTACAAACGTTGTTCTTTCACTTATTTTGAAAACAAATGTACATTTTGCATTTATCTTGAGAACGGTTAGTTATACTTACTAGTCACTCCATTTCCAAAATATTCGAATATCATGCTCCGCCTCGCCTTCTATGGACTTTACCGACCCCACAAATTTCTGTAAACAGTTAGTAACAAACCTAATAAGTAATATTGTAGTCTGTCCCATGATATTTATGCAGCACATTCCAGCAGATGATAAATCAACAAGAAGTATGTGTAATTGTATGTATGTCTTGCGCCACAAGTGGTTTTAGCCAATGAATTGAATGAAAAAAATATAAGCAAAAACATAACTAGTTTTTCTTCGTTTGTAAAGATGATAAAACAGACTATTTCAAATTTGGAAATTTATTCCGCTTTGAAACTTCCATTTAGTTATTCGTATTTTATAGTGTTTTACTATCGATTTATAATACGAAAGCTTTTATGATTGAATTATCTAATCTCCTCTTCCATTGTGCTACATCCGGTTAATAAGAAAGTAGAATTACTAACACGATCATGTCGGATGTGCACTTCTTATTTGAAGTTAACTTGATTGTGATAAACTGATACATATCATTCAATCAAAATGACTCAGTGGACTCTAAATACGTACCTCCAGAGGGTACGTATAGTTGAAATTTTGAAGGATTAACCCAAATATTCGCTATTTCATAAAACAATCAACTTGAAAAAAAATGTTTCAAGTTTACGCAAATAATATGAATAACATGATTAAGTATACAAACTTTTAAATTGTTATTAGGACAAATGTATAATTTTAGGCAGTGGTTCATTTTTGAGGGCCTGTCACTAATCCCTTTTTATTTCAATATTCTATAATTCAATTGTATACTGCATTTAAAAGTTAAAAGATGACCATGACAAAAAAAATTTGCCTGATTTCATTTATTGTATATGTGTACCTTATTTGTGTATATGCTGTCCCCCAAGGAGTGAACTTGGTCTAATGAGATTATATTTTTATTTGAAGTTTTATTTGACTTCAAAGGTCCTACATCACGTTCTTAATGTTTCAGATTTTAATTTTGTATAAGTTGCTGAAAAAGAATTAACGCAATGCAGATGTCTTTTTTTAATTCCTTGCATTGTTGCATTTAGGCACATGCTTATATAAAATCTTGCATCAAATGATCATGGGCAAAAAAAATTGATAATTTATTCAGGGCTCAAGGATGGACAAAATCAATGATTTGAAAAGATTTAATATCTCATTACATCTAAGCTAATAATCATGACTTTTGAACTTTGTTTTCAACATATATATCTTTTGCATAATAAAAGTAACTATTTTTTAAATCAAACATGTTCGATTTACATACCTGTATAGTATTAATTATCATTTTGTACTCTGCAGCTTTATGATGCTATTGACGACAAGGATGGAGTTACAGCTGGAGTAAGTAAAAAATCATTTGACAAGAATTCTTGTAAAATTTAAATGACTTTGTATCAGCAATTTAGATACTTATTTTCACTACTTAGGCATTATTTTCCTTTGATCATCCACATGTGGCAAATCCCCGTTTGCAAATAGAGAGACCTGAACCAGCTGTTCAGAGGGTGTTTGATTCTCCAGTAGACGAACTAGTGGCTGCTCACATCAGGTAAATTAAATGGTTTCAGTACACGATGGCGCAGAGAATGTTTACCTCATGACATTATATACATGCACTGTGACAGTCAGACCTGATGGCTGGCACCAAACAGCTCAATAGAAGAGCATCTGGCTGACTAGAGATTCAGGGGGGGTCTGGGTTAAAAGTCTGGTATGGTCTAGCTGTCACTATTTCTCCTATCCTGTTCCAATACTAACTGACACCAACACAAATAAATTTACAAGTAACTGAGTTTTTGGCAACTGGCAAGTTTTATGTCAAACATGTAACAGAAGATGAATTTTTATGATCTGTATCATTGCATGTATATATATAGATAATAGTCAGTTGAGGTATAATTATTAATCAAAGGTTATTACTTTCTTTTCTAAGGTTCCTTGTTTATTACAGATACATCCATAGTTAGGCATGAGTTGTACAGTAAAACCAAATGAATGCTATGGGTAACATATTTACCCCTCTTACCTGTATGCACTGCTTTGCCTTTATCACAGAATGTTATATTTTTCATACTGCATAGAAATGTGTTTTTTCCCTCTAAATATGTATCTCTATCCACAAAATTTACTGCATGTAAAAAAAATGATTTCAATTTTTAACATGCTGAAATGGTTAACTTTTGTATGTTTGCAGATGTTGTTGGGCAGTATCTAAACATGACTTTATAGAAGCCTATGGATGCCAGGCAGTCGCTGTTCAATATCCTTTTTGAAATGATTCATAGTAAATGCCAGCTTTGCCTATACACATTTATAAATGCTGTTATTTTGCTATGTCAGATTTGCATGATTAACTATTATACTAGCCTTGAATTGGTAAAAATTATCAATATACCCAGCCCTTAACATTGATGAACAGCTTTCACAAAACTCTTTCAAAGCCAAAAAGATGAAAACTGGTCACTCCCTGTGATGTTTGCTGTATGCCTTGATCTGAGGTTATTTGCTAATTCAGTAAGTAAAATAGCATATCCACTTTAAAACTATTCCTTCATTTTGCAGTATGTATACAGATTTCTTAAAAAAGCATTATCTCATTACTAAATATATGCAGTGCATTTTCAAAATTACCAGTTTGTCCTTAGCAGCAGCAGCACTGAAAATGTGTAAATACATGTGCATTGGTATTGATTTCACATGTATGTATATTTTTGATAAAAATTCTTTTATGAATGAAATTTCAGGTTTGGTTGAATTGATTTAATGTGATTTTGTAAACATAAAATTGTTTGAAATCGAATGACTTTGTATATCATGTAGGCAGATGTGCAGGCTCAGAAAAAAGGAAAAGGCAAGGCCGGGGAGAGACTGGAAAAGGCAGCAGAGTTATTGATGGGCTGCTTCAGAGTGTGCGCTTCAGACAAGTATGAGCTCCTAAATTATATTCGGATTGAAAACTGAGCATATTTCCATGCAGTTTTATACAGTGATTTATTTTGCACTCTTTTCCCAGTCGTGCCTCTGTAGAAGACACAAAGAAATGGGGGATGTTGAATCTTGTTAATCAGCTCTTTAAAATTTACTTCAAGGTAAGTGGGCTTGGATCATCTAAATCTACAGCAGAAGTCTTTCAATAATCTTATGCTTCAAAACATTGCATTGAACATTTCTTATAGTCTGTCCCAAGATATTTATGCAGCACATTTGGACGATTTTTAATGAAAATACACATACCTGTGAAAGAAGTACATTTGAAATAGTTGAAAGGGATAATTTCCAAGATAATTTCATTGACACATTATCATCTTTCACTCGGAAAAATTCACACGAACAAAAAAAGATTCCTTACAGAGATTTCTCCATTAGGAATTCATTGCGCAATTTTACAACGTTATCATCCGGGCTTGCTGCAATACAAAATCCCCATAGACATCACATTTTTTAGCATTGTATTGAAACCTGATAATCTTACAGGGGCGTTTCGACTGAGAAATCTTGGAAATTTTTCATACTTTTGAATGAACATCGTTTGAACCCCAAGGTATTTATAAATATCATGTAATTCAGCAAAATGTGTATCCAGGATATCTTGGGACAGAGTATAAAGAGTTTATTTTTCAAAAATGATTGTGAAATTAATTTGCTGATTGAACATCTTATATTGTAGATAAACAAGCTTCACCTCTGTAAACCTTTGATCCGTGCCATTGACAGTTTACCTCTAAAGGACAGGTTCCCTTTAGCTCAACAGGTGACATTCAGGTACATCTATTACACATTTTGTATCTTCATGAGGTAGGAAATGAAGAACAGTTCTTCAAGTGCATGCATGAATTTAACTCATTCAAGCACAAGATGTAATATTGCATGTGATTAGATTTTGGAATGTTGACTGAAAGTCCATTCAGTCATTTTTAATTACTGTACTGTGCCTCTGCTTGGGAAAAATATTCTTATTAAGCTGAACAAACTACTGTCGGTTTTATTTCAGATATTATGTGGGAAGGAAAGCCATGTTTGACAGTGACTTCAAAAGTGGTTTGTATTTTAATGTGTTATGTATTAGTTGTGGCACTGTTCCATAAAGTTAATATTTCTCTTTTCATACAATGTATTAGCTACATGTACCATATGTTATGTTTTAAACAGTCTAGTCATAAAGTTATGCTATCAGGTTTGAATCACATCCTTATCTAAAATATGTAAAAATGGCCTGGCCTAGATATTTATTACTATTGTCAAATATATTTTACCAGTAAAATCTAGATAATCAATTTTCAAAATAAGTATCACTTCTGTATAATGTTGTAAAGCTGTAATTGATGATTTTGCAGCTGATGAATTTCTGACATTTGCTTTCACAAGATGTCACAGATCAAGTACAAAGAACAAAAGAATGACTCTTATCTACCTTCTCCCTGTCAAAATGTTATTGGTAAGTCTATATCAAACTGAAACGAGTAAGTTTATACATGTAAATGGCTAGTCAGTTTTAATATTTCCAAAAATTTTAAACACCGTATCAAACTATTACTGTTGAGTTTTTATCAAATTCTCTATCATAGGTCTGTCTTATTAAAGTTTTTATTTTAAATTAGACGTTTTGCTTTGTTGCCATTTGGTTGGTCCAAATACATGTAATTGTGAAAAGTATTCTGAGTTTGGTCATATAATTTGTTTCAGGGATACATGCCTTCCCAGAGAGTGCTGAAGAAATATGATCTCTTGCAGTTTGCTGAAGTTGCCCAGGCTGTCAGGTTTGATTAAATTCCTCAACTCAATTCATTATTTAACAGATCCTTGCATTTTCGTTTTGAATGAAGTTGCAATTTCCAGTCTTTATTTAAATTTTACTCTACAATTGTGTTGAATAGGTTTGTTTTCATAAATTTCTATTTAATAATTTCAGTTCAGGGAACCTCTTATCTTTGAACAATGCATTAGAGAAAAATGAAGCATTCTTCATCAAATGTGGAATCTACCTCATTCTTGAGAAGCTAAAGATCATCACTTACCGCAATCTCTTTAAGAAAGTGTAAGTAACAAAGCAGTGTTGTATCAACGTCTTAGGAAGTATCCATTTTTTTATTTTTCTTTGCTGAACTAAATAGAATAATACATGATTTAAAACTGCATGTATATTAAGTTTGACACCGTATTAAATACTGTAAGGAAAAATACAAATAACTCTAATGCTTTTGGAATTTTCTTCACTATTAAATCTGACAAGTGTTTACTACTTGTAGTATTTATATGACATACATATACAATATAAGTTTTATATTTATTCATAAATATCTATTTTTTTCAGTCATCTCATCCTCAACACTCATCAGCTCCCAATCGAAGCATTCACTGCAGCACTCAGAATGATGAAGGCAAGTATACTGTAGTACATGTATGTCTCTGCCTTTATTGGCTCAATCATATACTTATAATGTACCTTGCAGTATTAATGATTACGTTTCATTTATTCCTCAGGTGGAAGATATTGACAATGATGAAACAGCATGTATAATTGCCAACCTAATATATGAGGTAAATATTAATTGTTACATGAAAACTGAAGTGTTATGACCAGTAGTAAGTACATGCGTTTTTTTATCCCATGACACATTTTTATATTACAGAACAAAATCAAGGGATACATTTCCCATCAACACCAGAAGTTGGTAGTGAGCAAACAGAATGCTTTCCCTAAACTTTCCACAGTATTGTGAAGTCAAACATTTTCATGACTTAGACTGAGATCAATCAATCATGATTGCCTATTCAAGATGAAGCTGTTAAGTTTGTTAAGAAAGGTACATTTACAAGACGTTTCAGATAAATTTAAGGTTGTATCAATGATACTGTACCATTGTGTCAATTGCTTTGAGATTACAGACTCTTCAAAGAAAACAAAAGAAATTGTGCTAAACTATTCAACAATTGGCAACTAATTGTACTGAAGGAGGTATGAAAGAGAGGGAAGATATATTTTAATCTGCTAATCTAAATATTGGTGAATGATAATAAAGGCACTGTATTTTATACTCTGCCAAAAGGAAGTGGGTGAATATCAATTGATAAAGTGCTTATTTACTGCAATTTATTGTTTGTAACAAAGTGCTGTATAAACAGTTTTATATGGTCATTAGATAAAGAAGATGTCAGTAACAAGAATTCAACAAATATGAAATAAATCTTGTGAATTTTATTCTGTTTTGTAGTATATGACTATAGTTGGAGTTTCAAAATCATACTCACATATTGTGAATTAAAAAACAAATCATCAAATGATTGTCAGAATTGCTACAGACTCATGAGTTTCATCAGAATTATCAGTTAAAAGTATGAATTATTACGATTTATTTCTTTTGAGTCTATGTACATTTTGGAATGTTGAAAGCTCTATGCATTTCCAGTACTGCTTTAATTTTTTTTCTTGAAGAAACAGATGGGTATTTATGATGAAAGCATGAAAAAAGTTCTCAAGAAGAATACAATTGTACATGTACACATTCCTTACAAACCATAAAATTCACAGAAATTCAACATAAAGTTGAATATAGTCTGCCATTATTCTAACCTCACTAGTAAAGACTGCTTTGTACCCCGCATTGTAAAAAACCCTGATGCAGGCAGATAATTGAAAATACCAGGGCATCTATATTTGCCTACTTTTGATCAATTAAAAAAAGGATTTGAGGGTATTGTCCAAAAAGAAACCCTGAAGGGTAAATTGGATCTTAAAGTGGAGGGGTTGCAATCAGAAAATAGGCTGATGTAACTGTTACTAATTTTGTAAATACCTATATTGTAATACTGTATGTGTCTTCTTTTTGCAAGCTGGACAAAAGAATAAATTAAGAATTGCAAGAAAAATCTACAGCAATCTACAATGTATCAGTTCCATTTTGAAAATTTTTCCTGCATTAAAACTTAAATGGCAGATACCCTATATTGAAGTAGAGCTGGACAAACTAAAAATACTTAGCTCTTTGCCATAGGACCCTCCCTCCAACGGATTATGATTTTCAGGATTTTGGAAAGTAATCCCCCCCTTTTTTTTTTTGCTTTTCAAGAATTTTTTTTAATGAGTATGCCCTCTCCCCCACTTTCAAAAACGATGCTACGTGCCTGTTTCATAAATATTTGCAATGTTCTACAAAGAATTCTTAGAAAGAGTTTATAAAACTCAAGTTGGCAATTTGACCCGTGAACCTCTTGATGCTTTGACAAATACAAGTACCACTCGTCTGGTCTAGGTGCGCGCATCCAGCGTGCAAACTACATTGTATATCATTTGGCCATCAAGGAAAGCAAAATATAAACTTGCTGCCGGTGACGAAATAAACTGAGACACGCTCACAAACACTACATGGTCTTACAGATATAGATTGGATACAGTTAAAAGTCAATATGACAGAATCGCAGCTAAAGCAAGGGCGAAAACGCGCGCCTCCTGGATTTTCGGCATAATTTATACTTTTAAAGAATGGGCATTTATTGTATATACTATCAATTTGGCCTACATGAAAGTTTAGAATATTGATTAAATTTTTTTCACATACACACGTGTATCTTGTTAATTTAAAAGGGACATCTGATTATTGTTAGAATCTATAACTATATAGAATATAAGTACATGTACTATAATGGGGAGAAATGAAATAATCATTATCCGAATATGATAAATATGATGAATTGCAATTATGGTTAATTCATTCTTTAAAAAAAATCAATAGCAAAAATTAAAAAAGATCTAATCCGAAAACAACACAATATCAAAGAAATGAGTCTTATTGATTACACTTAGTCTAATAGAATGAGCCTTCTTCCCACACCAATGACCCCCTCACGCTAACGTCCGTGCCAACGAGAGATATTAATATAAGTTGTAGAACTTGCTTATCAATCGTTGCAAAATAAATAAAGTTCAGTTTTTTTCAGTTTTAACAATGAGCCTCAGATGAGAGAAATAAAAAAAAATCATAAATACAATCTTTTAAAAAGTTTTAAAAGATTTTTTTAAATTGAAAAATGTGAAAAGACAAATACATACATGTATATTACTGAAAGCGTAAAATTATGCAATTATGAAATTAACTGGCGTTGCATAAATAAATATTAATGATGTAAATAAAATATTTTTAGCATCGCTGTAACGGAATTTTGAAAAGGATGCTAAATTGTGTAGGATAAACACGACAAATTAGTGTACATTGATTATTCTGATCATATGAGAAGACATATTTGATCCGCCCTCGAGATACTCTTTGAAAAAAAAAATGCTCCTACTTCCGGTTATTTGACATCTTCCTCTAAAAATTAAAATGGCGGCCAAAAGAAAGCAAGATGAGAAACACCTCAAAATGTTACGGGATATGGCGGCATTACCCCACAACAGACAGTGTTTTGATTGTCACCAAAGAGGACCAACATACCTGAATATGACAACTGGATCATTTGTGTGCACAGCTTGCAGCGGGATACTGTGAGTTGTCATATTCTCGTAAAATATACAACTTTAGATTTTTTACGTCGTCTAAATGATCTAACGGTATTCAAACAAGATCTTGGGATGTAGCAGAGATAATTATATTAGTTTTATTATGACCTCAACATTAAAAGAGATATCACTATGACAGTATGCCTTTTACATCGATTAACTCGAATTGCCTCACTGTATCTTCTGTTAATTAGCTCAGTCCTCAAATTTTGTCTATGGTTTCAGTATTTCTCTGAGAGCGATGAGTCGGTAAATTCAAAGATTCAAATATGTTTAAAAATGTCTTCTTACACAGTGAACGACAAATGCCTGATCTTACAAAGGAGAAAAGGATAATTGTTTTATAAATTAAGTGTGAATATCTATTAAGAAATAAACAGCTATTTGTTAAGTTCATTGGGATATGAACTTGGTTGGTCAATTCCTGTGAAGCCTGAAGGGCTTCTCAGAAGATTTGATCAGGTACCAACCAAGTTCATATCCCGATTAACTTTTTAACATGCTGTTTATGACTTATATTTACGTTTGAGAATGGCAAATCATTCAGAATCATTAATATAGCTGTGTTTTTACGTTTCCAATTTTGTAACCACCAATCGATAAGCGTGTACAATTATCATTATGATGTCATGAAAAAGTTCACACAGAATTGAGGGTTCTTGCTATTTTATAGGTTCATATAACTTATTAGGATGCATATTTGCAAATGTAAATATGAAGTTATGTACAAATTACTGATACATGTCATGATATGTGCTGGGATTGGAGAAATAATGACAGACTATATCAAGTAGGATTGAACCCAAGTCCCAGAATCTAGTCAGATGTGCTACCAACTGAACTATGAGTATCTGGTGACTGAACTATGAGTATCTGGTGACAGCTATAAAATCAAAGATCAAGCATCTCAGGTTTTTCTGTGACATTAATACTTGTATTCATGTAATGATGTATGAATAACATGTACTGTATTACATACAATATAGTGAAAAAATAAAAAATGATTTGAATCGTAGTTGATTCTTTTTAAACAGACGAGGAATTAATCCCCCTCATCGAGTGAAATCAATATCCATGGCCAGTTTTACTCCTGAAGAAATTGATTTCATAAAATGTCATGGAAATGAAGTAAGTTTAGAAGATTTATTATGGTTTTTTTTGTTCTTTCTATTTGTTGTTAATAAGAAGTTTTTCACACCCCCTGCCACACAACCCTATTATAAATCAAATTAGTCTATAGTGACTGAAGTGTTGGCAGGATTCCTATGCATATCTATTTAAAAACATATTTGATATTCATATTTGAATTTTCACTATATTCATCAATTTTGTTTTCAACAATTATTTTTTTAGGGGGGGGGATGGGTGGGACAGGGTGGGGGAAGTAGTAGGAAGAGCAGGGGACAGGGAAAGCAAGACTTAGTCTTTATCCAAGCAAATTACATCAAGAGATTTTGTTTAAAATTCTAGAGCAAAAAAACTTGGTATTAGCACATGTTTCTTTTGTGAACTAAAATTTGAATTGATTACCGTAATAAACTGCAATGAGTTTATTCTTTTCTGTGGATTTCTAGAAAGAAATCTTATATGCAACTTATTAATTATATTATTGCTGAACAGTTCTGTAGAAAAGTATGGCTGGGACTCTATGACAGTAAGAAAGACCAGGCAGAACCCGATTCTAGAGATGAACAAAAGATCAAGGACTTCATGGCGCAGAAGTACGAGAGGAAGCGGTGGTATCAAGCCCCCACAGACTCCATGAAGGAGGAAGCCAGACAAATCAATGAGTCGGCCACAAACCGACAGCCACCCACACGGCAACTAAAGACACTTCTAGGGGAGAAAACACCACAGCTTGTGGTAAAAAATCAGGTAAAGGTCAAATGTCATAGGAAAAATCTTATATTTTCGTATAAAACAAAACCTGTACAAACTAAAGACATGGCACAAAAGTATTAAACAGAGCTCTTTAGTATATAGATTAGCATGCATGAGTGTCATTCATTGTTTATTTTTATGGTGGATGTTTCCTTTACGGCTAGTTTGTTGACAAAGTTTATCACTGTTGAATAAACAATTCAGGTTATGTAAACAGCAAATAGGATACAGTCAGGCTCTAAGGTTT